>NW_012102998.1:868110-870437 GCF_000951045.1 Mandrillus leucophaeus | reverse complement strand
AAAAAAAAAAAAAAAAAAAAAAGTTCATATTGAGAAATGTTGCCACACTAATGTCAAATCTGTTAATGTTTTCAAGTAGTCATAATACAGTTGTAATTAGCAAGAATGAATACATCGAGCTCTAGAGTTGGGCAAACCCAGAATGACATTCAACCTCTGCCACACCCCTACTGTAATTTTGAGCAAATAATTTAACTCTGAGCTCAGCTTCATCTCATGTAAAATAGAGACAGAATGGTTTAAAGTCACAATAATTGTTTGAAAGATAAAGACAATAATACCTCTAAAGTAGTTAGAACAATGTCTGATATAAAATAAGTGGTCAATAGCTTTGTGGATATTGCAGCTGTCATAACCGTCTTAACTGCAGTCATCATCATCTCCATTCTCATCATCACCCTGCTGGGTAAGTCTCCAGCCATTGGCTCACAACTTGCACTAATGCAATGAGGTACTGCTAAAACTGTATAATGACATACTGAAAAACTATTGCTACTCTCTAATTTACAGATTGCTTCAGTGAGTTGTGTACATGTAGTTAGAAGAAAGGGATAATGCAGCCACAGCAGTCTAATAACATAAAGCTTTATTTTTATCATTCAAGTTGACTTCTAATGAATTCCAGGCTGTTGTCACTACTCTGGATCCCTTTGTCTGCTTGTTTTCTCCTTTAGCGTGTAGTTGTTTTCCTCATGATTGCAATGTGACTGTAGCCCTTTCCAGCCTCAATCTGTGTCACAGATAGAAAGAATAGGGAAGACCAAAGGGACAGAGACACAAAGAGGAAAATCTTGTAAGCCAATCCAGCCTGTCTCTGTCATCAGCTTGGCTGAGAGCATCGCCAGAGATATCTGCTTACAACTTAACACGGAAAGGTCATGTGACCAATGCAGCTATAATGAAGTCTTAGAGGCTGACAATAGAGCTTTCAGCCTCTGCAAAGGAATGCCTTTCGAGAGGTGATCTAATGTCCGTAGCCACAGAAGAGAGCAAGAGAATAAGGGTAGGAGTAGTGCCATATAAAATAGAAATCTTTCAGTCCATGGGTCTTCTTAATATCAGTACAGAATTATTTCAGCTTCTGAAAGTATTTATCTGAACTGAAAGTGAACCACTAATTTGAATGGCCAGGTAGTAAAGAACAGACTGAGGCAGGGATAGAGATTTTTGCCTTCAAAAAGACTGTAAAACAATAAAATATTTAACATCAATCAGAGTTCTACATGCTGCAGCTTGAAAACATAAGTAGTCAAATAAGTAAGCTAGTCATCTGGAGACAGGGCTTTGCTATGGCCTAACTTTTGCTGAAATGGTTCATTTACCCCAATGTAGAGATGAAACAAAGGCCTCTTTCACATCCCTAGTGAAACAGAACACCTAGAATTTTCTGAAGTTCTAGGAGTTCTGGAGTCAGCCCTACCAAGCCTACCATAATTTAGGGAGGGGGAAAAAGATAAAGATAATAATATTTGAGACTGGTGACAGATGAGACATTTCTATGAACACAAATAAAATGGTCCATGTAAAAATTACCACAACTGGAATAGTAAGTAAAACTATATGCAGCTCCTAGACAGCACATTCATTCATTAGAGTGATGATATTGTAGGCTTGGTGAGCAGGAAGCAGTTAAGAAGACTTAGAAAAATTCATTCTGCTTCTCAGGGGAATCTGACTTCATTCCCCTCACAAGTTGGATAGAGAGAATTTTGATGATTTAATTTCTGTTACTAGTAGCTCTTTTAGGCTTGAACACTTAAAAATTGATAATGAGGTATTAAAGGGAGGCAGATAAGAATGGGGTAAAACAAGAGTAGGTGTGAGTGAATTTCTAGGAAAAGTTTGCTCAATATAAAGAAAGATCTACATGAATATATAATCTGTGATCTCTGTTTCCTCTGGACACATTTGTGTCTGGATATGATATGTCAGAAAGCTGCATACCTCTTGTTACCAAGAGGGAAACTAGACTGACATAAAATCCCATCTACCAAATGTGGTTAAGAGAAAAGAAAGTAAATTTTTATGATGCCATTAAACTCCAAATCTGGTCAATAATGAGGGTTCACTATCACTGAATTTCCCTCCATGTCGAACACATTTCTTTACTATTTAAGCTACCTAAGGTTTTATTAGTTTGTTTTTGTTATTTGCCTCCAAAGATACATAAAATAATACAACATGTTTGTGAAATATAAAGGAATATGATGAACAATAAAGACCAAACAGGTATTAAGTCAGAATTTAGGATTATTTTACAGGTTAAATTTTTAATAACTAAATTCCTCTTCTAAAATATTAATGGGGGAAGGTATAAAACATGGTTG
>NW_012102998.1:865573-868060 GCF_000951045.1 Mandrillus leucophaeus | reverse complement strand
TCTGCTTACAACTTAACACGGAAAGGTCATGTGACCAATGCAGCTATAATGAAGTCTTAGAGGCTGACAATAGAGCTTTCAGCCTCTGCAAAGGAATGCCTTTCGAGAGGTGATCTAATGTCCGTAGCCACAGAAGAGAGCAAGAGAATAAGGGTAGGAGTAGTGCCATATAAAATAGAAATCTTTCAGTCCATGGGTCTTCTTAATATCAGTACAGAATTATTTCAGCTTCTGAAAGTATTTATCTGAACTGAAAGTGAACCACTAATTTGAATGGCCAGGTAGTAAAGAACAGACTGAGGCAGGGATAGAGATTTTTGCCTTCAAAAAGACTGTAAAACAATAAAATATTTAACATCAATCAGAGTTCTACATGCTGCAGCTTGAAAACATAAGTAGTCAAATAAGTAAGCTAGTCATCTGGAGACAGGGCTTTGCTATGGCCTAACTTTTGCTGAAATGGTTCATTTACCCCAATGTAGAGATGAAACAAAGGCCTCTTTCACATCCCTAGTGAAACAGAACACCTAGAATTTTCTGAAGTTCTAGGAGTTCTGGAGTCAGCCCTACCAAGCCTACCATAATTTAGGGAGGGGGAAAAAGATAAAGATAATAATATTTGAGACTGGTGACAGATGAGACATTTCTATGAACACAAATAAAATGGTCCATGTAAAAATTACCACAACTGGAATAGTAAGTAAAACTATATGCAGCTCCTAGACAGCACATTCATTCATTAGAGTGATGATATTGTAGGCTTGGTGAGCAGGAAGCAGTTAAGAAGACTTAGAAAAATTCATTCTGCTTCTCAGGGGAATCTGACTTCATTCCCCTCACAAGTTGGATAGAGAGAATTTTGATGATTTAATTTCTGTTACTAGTAGCTCTTTTAGGCTTGAACACTTAAAAATTGATAATGAGGTATTAAAGGGAGGCAGATAAGAATGGGGTAAAACAAGAGTAGGTGTGAGTGAATTTCTAGGAAAAGTTTGCTCAATATAAAGAAAGATCTACATGAATATATAATCTGTGATCTCTGTTTCCTCTGGACACATTTGTGTCTGGATATGATATGTCAGAAAGCTGCATACCTCTTGTTACCAAGAGGGAAACTAGACTGACATAAAATCCCATCTACCAAATGTGGTTAAGAGAAAAGAAAGTAAATTTTTATGATGCCATTAAACTCCAAATCTGGTCAATAATGAGGGTTCACTATCACTGAATTTCCCTCCATGTCGAACACATTTCTTTACTATTTAAGCTACCTAAGGTTTTATTAGTTTGTTTTTGTTATTTGCCTCCAAAGATACATAAAATAATACAACATGTTTGTGAAATATAAAGGAATATGATGAACAATAAAGACCAAACAGGTATTAAGTCAGAATTTAGGATTATTTTACAGGTTAAATTTTTAATAACTAAATTCCTCTTCTAAAATATTAATGGGGGAAGGTATAAAACATGGTTGCCTAGAACACTATTTATTTTTGTAGTTCTTTTTTTTTAAGATAATTATAGACTTGCATGAAATTATAACATATAAAACAGAAATCCCATAGGCCCTTAACCCAGCTTCTCCTAATGGTTAACATCCAGCAAAACTACAGTATTATACTCACAACCACGATATTCATATTGATACAATACATTATTATTAAAATTTCCTCAGTTTTACCTGTACTCATTTGTGTTTGTGTGTATGGATTTCAATTTTATCTCATGTGTAGGTTCCTGTATCCATTACCACAGTCAAGATACAGAACAGTTTCATCACCACAAGACTCTCCTGTTGCCTTTTTAATATTCACCTGTCTCAGGTATCATCCCCTCCCCTCCACCACACCCTAATTGCTGGCAACTGTTAATTAATTTTGGCTTTTCAAAACATCCTGTACATGAAATCAACCTGTATGTAACCTTTTGAGATTGTTTCTTTCTTTCAGATTTACCCAAGTTGTCTGGTGTGTCGTTGTGTTTTTGTTTGTTTTAATTGCTGTGTAGTTATTCTATAAGATGGATGTACCATCTACAAGATGGTTTGTTTACCACTTATCCTCTACCTATTAAATAACGTCTGTATTGTTTCCAGTGTAGACTGTTATGATTAAAACTAAAATGTGTATTTTTGTTTAGGGTTTAGTATAATTTTTATTTCTATGAGACAAATGGCAACAGTACTCCTTTATTATTCTTTTAATGACAAGATATGAATGAAATTCCCCTTTTCATTCTTTATATTGATGATTTGTGTCTTCTCTATTTTTATTTTTGTCTATCTTCCTAGAACTTTGTCAATTTTATTGGCTTTTTAAAAATAACAAGTTATTTGTTTTGTTTTCCTTATTGTTATTTTTAAAATTTCATTGATTCCTGCTGTAGTGTTTACTTTTTTTTCCTTCTGCATGATTTTTGTTTTTGCATTTTTTCTTTAGGATTTTAAGGGAGAGCATACATCACTGATTTGAACCTTTTCATCAT
>NW_012102998.1:859946-862459 GCF_000951045.1 Mandrillus leucophaeus | reverse complement strand
CAGGGCCTTGACATTAGCCAGACATTGCCCATTCCTAAGGAAATGATTTTTTGATTCTTTACTTGGTAAAGATTAACCCCAAATCCAGGTGAATGATTTAGAATGTTTTCCACTGAAATGCTAGACTCATATGTGAGTTAGAGATAATAAGCAAGTAGGAAATAGGAACAATTCAAGGTTGGTTAGTTCGGTTGCTTAGCAACATCTTCAAGGAACTGGGCCCTTTCTATGCTGGCATTGCCACCTCTTGGTATTATCTTCCCTCATGATCATGAGAGGACCATAGCAGTAATAACGCTGTGTGAACACAGGATGATACCCAGAGAAGAGACGTGTTTTCCTCCATCAACTGGCTGCATTATCAGAGAAAACCTTTCCCTGAAGCTGACCAAGAGGCTCTCTCTTGGGTTCCAGAGGGCATAATTAGGCACCATGGGCATCCTTTTACTAATCACTAGCAAGGAGATTGAGATCACAGGAGTCTGTCACATCAGCACTCTCCAACATTTTTGGCACCGGGGACTAATTTCGTGGAAGACAATTTTTTCCAGGGATGGGGGGTGGTGGGATGATTTGGGGTTGAAACTGTTCAGGCATTAGATTCTCATAAGGAGCGTGCAGCCTACATCCGCTGAATGCGTAGTTCATGATAAGGTTTGTGCTCCTGTGAGAACCTACTACAGCTGCTGATCTGATGGGAGGCCACACACAGGCGGTAATGCTCGCCCATCACTCACCTCCTGCTGTGTGGCTGGGTTCCTAACAGGCGGCAGACTGGTACTAGTCTGTGACCTGGGGTTGAGGGCCTCTGTGTTAGACAAAAGATTATTTATTTTGGCATGAAGTGGTTAAAAACTTTCCGTAAATAAAATGTAAGGATGAGCGACCAACAGCGGAAAAGTAGCATCGCAGAAGTCAAGGAAGCAACAGTTTGAAGAGGGAGAACTTAATTAACTAAATACATTGATTCTGATTCAAAGTGAGATACAGAAATAAAAACACACTAATGATTTGAAGGTCATTTCTAACTCTTGCCAAATAATTTTTGTGGAGTGACAGGAGTACACAGACTTGGAAGGAAATATTTATAATATCTCAAAAACAATCCATCTTATGAATGGTATTTCCTAAGGCTGACCCTCCTTAACTCTAAGATCATCTGCTTTAAGTCTTAGAAGGAGGAAAATAAATAGAAAATGGAAATTGGACTATCCATGGGGTTAAAATGACAGTGATTAAAATGATAGGTAGATTAAAGGTGGGCTGTTTCTTTCACTATTCTAGTTGGAGTTCAGAAAAATAATATAAAAATAATCCTTTGAAGATAAACCTTAGAAATAATGGTTGTTTCTGCTTTGGATGGGAATGCAACCTATATGGCATCCTGTGGAATTTATTAATGTCTCTCATTTATCCTAAAAGACAGATTCTTCTTTTGCAAGAGGACAGATGAATTACCTTGAGGTTATTCCTCACTTTCTGCATGGTGATATACAGAGAATAGGTGAAGAGCTGATGACAGGGTAGGAGCTATTTCTGGGGAAGGTCTAGTGTTGATCACTGTATTAGAAAAAGAGTAATTTAAGAAACGTTGTAAATATTCGTAATATCACATTAGCACATATAATAATTGTCAGCTTCGTAACCAGGCGTGCTGTTATCTCTCTCTCTAGGATAGCTAGTATGTCCTAAAATGCTCTGATACACTGCAGGGTTACTAACACTGTCTTTAATGCAGCATTTTTCTTTGAAGGACTGAAACCTAGTGGTCTCTCCAGGGCATCATAAATCTTAGTTTTCATTTAGAATATAGAAACCATAAAGAACATAAAACAATATTTAAGCCTCTGAGAAGGCCAATTTCCAATACAAAATGGGATTGTTATGAGAGTAAAGGAATGAGCAGATGAGAATAGGAACACTGCAATTTACACAAGGCTGCCAGAAACAAAATAAAGGAGGCACAGGAGCCCTGGGGACTCTACATGATAGAGCAGTGACCAGAAAACTGAAATGGTCCACATGGACTATTCATTTTTTCAGCTGTCTGTACCAAAGACTGTAGAATATCAAGATTTCAGTGGTATTGCTAAAGACAGATGCTCAAATGATTTTAAATTATACATATTGAAACTTGGTATGAATTAAGTTAAGAAGTCATCATTTGAGGTAAATATGCAATAGAAACAATATGATTTGACAAAGCTTTGAGGTAAAATAATTGCATGGAATTAAGTCACAATACATTATAATTTTCTAATTATATACAACATCTTTAAACTTTCAAAGCCATTAAAGCATAGCAGGAATTTAATGAGATATCTAATTTTGTATATATCTATTCCATGATTCATTTCCTAAAAGTTCTTGTGAGTCAAAATGTGGGCAGAGAACTTTCAGACTGTTTATCTCCCAATAATATGTTATTGTTCTATTTCTATATATTCCTTGGGATTTGCAAAAATAACCAAGGTAAATTCTCTTACAAAAATCAAAGAGCATCTTCATTAATC
>NW_012102998.1:858225-858727 GCF_000951045.1 Mandrillus leucophaeus | reverse complement strand
ATAAACACATCACACATATTTTAAAATGTGGTAGTTTTAATTTAATTCATATACATACACACACATAAAATTTTCTTTTACGCCTTCTCTTAGACCCATGGGTTATTCACAAGCATATTATTTTGATTTCCTCATATTCAGATATTTTACTATAGTCTTTCTGTTACTTCATGGTCAAATAATATTATCTGTGTGATTCCAGTTTTCAAAAATTTTCTGAAGTTTCTTGTATGTCCCAGGCTACAGTCTATATTGATGAATATTCCATGGATACTTGAAAAAGCAAAAGCTTCTTTCTTCTGTTGAGAGGAATGCTCTGTACAGGTCAATTAGATCCTGTTGGTTGACTGTGTTGTTCATATATTCTAAATATTTGTAGATTTTTCTCTAGTAGTTTTATCGGTTGTTGAGAGGAGAGTGTTGAAGTCTCAAACTGTATTTGTGAATTTTTCTGTTTCTCCTTTCAGGTCTATCAGTGTTTGTTTCGTATATTGGAATTTTG
>NW_012102998.1:800595-858175 GCF_000951045.1 Mandrillus leucophaeus | reverse complement strand
TTTTTTTTGTCAGAAGTAAATGTTTATAAAATATTGCAAAAGATTACCAACTATTTAATGTATTGAAAAATGTTGACTATTTGTTTTTAGGTTGTCGTTTATAAAAACAAATAGTTAAATTATATTAAAATATTTGGAAATTAATATTAATTGACTGTTATGAACCAAATGTCACTAAAATACATTGTAATATGACATTTATGTTGCTTTTACAGAATCATGCTGTCTGTTGCTTTAAATATCTACATAATTGACTACCATTTTAAGATCTTCGAAATATACAATTTCCTGTTATCAATTATTGTTGAAAAGGGAATTGCTTTGTATTTTGAGAATTTTCAAAAGCAAAACCAAGACCTATGCATATGTCAATTGCCCAACATTAAAATATTAAGATAAAAAAATACAAAACACTTTTGTTTACAAAAGTATACAAATGTGTGGGAAGGAGGTAAAGAGAAGTTAAAAGAAAGACAACAGATTGTAAAATTCCCATCTTACTCAAATGCTCAAATTTGAGCTGGAATACAACCCATGCAAGCTGCAGGGTGTCAGCAAGAAACAGAGCAGCAGATGAGTAGGAATTGACATCTGTGGCTTGGGAAAAAAATTGGCAAGGAGAGCAAAAAACAAGTAGTTAAAGAGCTCTAAATGGCCATAAAAATATAGTCTACTGAAAAACACAGGACAGCTTAAATTCTTATTTTTATTCTCTTCCCCTTTTAAGTCGTACATGTTTAGGAAGATAGTCATAAGTAAGAAACAAAATAGTCATTCTAAAAAGAAATAGGCATGTTGTATAGGGTAGAAATACAAGGGATTATTTCGTCATATGGAGTAGATTACTAATAATATTTAATGTACATCAGCAATACTTTGCAAAATACCTTTCAGGTTCCATCAATAACATTGTAACAAAGCTCGTAGGATTGTACTGTTCAGGAACTTTCTAAGGTTTATATAATTTTCCCCTTTAGAAAACAAAAGCTGGGAAAAGAGTGATGCATATTGTTTTCTATTTTCTATGAGTTACAATAACAAATGAATTATCAAGGTGAACTAGAGAGTAAAGATATTAAGTCAGTATAGGGCCCATGATTCTAATACAATTTTCTATCTTTAATTAAAATAAAGAAGACAATGCACAAATCCATGATCAGAAGTCAAAAGTCATATTGTCATATTAAATACCTTATAACCCAATGCTTGAGAACACATTCATTTGATGGTAAAGACATAAGCAAAAAATACCAGTTAATAAAACAGAACACTTTTCTGTTGTGATATTAAATTAGTACTTTTCATTATTTATGATTTATACGGACAATTTATAAATATAGCTAACCTCATGATTAAACTACCCACAATAACAGACCTTTAGATATAATGTGTATTTTTAATTGGATCCCATTTTTTAAATAAGATAATAAAGTTCTTATTTTTTTCCTCTTGCTTGTGGGGTGGGAGAAATGGAAGGAAATTATTAAAGGGTAGTATTGTGTTCTCAGTCCAGTATATGGTCAGTTGTGCACATAATAAATTTTATCACCTTTGATTTTGTGTTTTTTCTGATAGTAGAGACAGGCAGGCTAAAAAAATTTGCTTTTCGTTATTCTTGCTATAACCTGACTACACGTCTTACTTGTTAATAATTTTGAGCTCATTTATTGTGTTTTGATTGAATATTATGATATTACATATAAAAAAGCAAACTAAAACATCATAAAATCATACTCAGTTCTTCAAATTTCCGTAATTAGAACATTTTAATAAGACAAGTTGCAACCATCAGAGTACCACAGTTGAAATACCAATATTTCTAAAATATCGTGTTCACAAAACATTTTGCGTGAGTAATAGATGTTAAATTTTGGATATCGTTGAAATTTAGATCTAAACCATTTTAACATATTTACTATTTTTTCATAATAAATGCAATCCATGGCTACAAAGTGAAGCAAAGCATTGTAGATGTCTTCTCTTCTATCCCATTCTCTACTAAGGCCCTTAGTAACAGTCCATGCAATGGCCTATGCTGATTTACCTGTGAGCCCTGCTACAGAAAATGTTTATTAGTTCAGCTAACTTATCATTTGGCTACCTTCTGCATTCTCTAAGATGCAGCTAGAGATCGTTTGTGGATCCAGAAAACCTTGGCCGCCCTAATTTGTACTGAGCCACTCAAATGGTTATGACAGCAGTAGGATAGCACTGTCACCATGGCCTTTGGCTATATTTGTATGGCCATTTTAATTCTTCACAGTTTGCTTCCCAGTGACCGACATTCTTCTCTTGGGATGTTTCTTATTGACATCCAAATAAAATACTCTTGAAGCAATGGATTGGTTTTTATAGATTAATGCAAAGTTGTTTCAAGAAACCTGATTACAGGCTGCTGCTTGATATATATAAGGGTTTTGGATTCTACTAAACATCCTACCTAAATATGTTTTACAAATAATAAAGAGGAGGTTAAATATATTTTTAAAATAATAAGGAGAACTGTCCGGGCATGGTGGCTCACGCCTGTAATCCCAGCATTTTGGGAGGCCGAGGTAGGCGGATCACAAGGTCAAGAGATTGAGACCATCCTGGCCAACATGGTGAAACCTCGTCTCTACTAAAAATAAAAAAAAATTAGCCAGGCATGGTGACGCGCACCCGTAGTCCCAGCTTCTCGGGAGTCTGAGGCAGAAGAATCGCTTGAACCCTGGAGGCGGAAGTCGCAGTGAGCCGAGATCACGCCACTGCACTCCAGCCTGGCGACAGAGCAAGACTCCGTCTCAAATACAGATAAATAAATAAGTAAATAAAAATAAAATAATAATAATAATAGTAATAAGGAGTGCTATGTGTGGCATATAGTTGACTATCAACAAATATTTCTTGATTGACTGCATGACTAATGAATACATTGACCTCCCTTATTTTGATGGTAATTATTACTGCTGATATCCAAGTTTGAATTGAACTTATTTCATTCAGTTTTAATTCATATTTTTAATAATCTGATATAACTTGCCTCAACGCATGTCTTTTACCTATTGGAGCTATAGTTTCTGCTTGGTGAGACTCTGCACTATTTCAGGCATTTAGCAAATATTTATTGAGTGCCTGCTATGCGACAGTGTATAAAATCAAGCTATTTGATAGCAGACCTAGAAAAGCTATATGCTCACATATAGTGCTGACTGTATCTAATACTGATTCTTGACAAAATAAGGATGAGTCAGCCAAATAATAATTTCTAATGTGTTGTTTAAAGTTTACCCTTCCCTAATGACCTTGTTTGTTGTTGGCTTTTACCTGCTGTAATCTGTTGAACAGGCTTGACTCCCTGACTTGAGAGACATAAAAGACCCCACTGAAAACTTTTGTGGGAGTTCTACAAACAAGATTTCTCATATGTATTATATTACCATACTCCAGACAAAGCATACACTTTAGGATGCCGTTTCTGTAAGTCTCTCAAAGCCCTGATAATTGCTGGTGTTTTCTTTCTCCTGCCGTAACATATTGTTTTCCTTTAATAAAATCATATGGAAATTCGTGTTGGTGTTTTATCAGTGTTTTTAATTAACTAAACTGCATAATCCTTGTAGCCAATTATAGAACGAGTTGATGGAAACTCAATATTCTACAAAGGCAGATATTGCACTCTTTCGGAATGTGCAGTGTTCTTTTTCTACCTCATTCTACCCTCTCTGAACATAATCTTGGTTTTCTCCCACACCTTTATGTACCAAGCATATGTTATTTTCAATGGAGAGGTAATAAAATAAACCTAGTTCTATTTTCTTTGTATTTTATCATAAGCATTTCACTCTTGTATAATTAGTGGTTTTATAAGAACTTTTAGAAAGTTGAAATTTTTGCCAGCATAGGAAGATAACTTATGAAAAAGAACTTAGAAAAGACCAGTAAAGATGGCTCTGACCTTATGTAAATCATACTATAAGCATCTTTTGCCTAAAAGAAAAAGGTATAATGATTTCATATAGGAAGGCACCAGTTTTATGAACAAACTGGAAACAATCTCCTGCTAGAATATGGGTATTTACAGCATTATTTGATGACTGTAATTGAAGATCACGATTGATAGTTGGAAAATTTGTATTTATCTAAAAAAGCTAGGACTTTGAGGACCCCAAATCTTCTCTGACTTATTGCAAATTATACTTTCCATAATAAATAAACTGTTCAAATTAAAGAACACAGTTCATAATTTTTAAATATTATTTTAATTTATATTAGAGTACTAGAGGTGTATATTTTAAAAAGCAATAGTGCTGAAGGTTGAAAAAATGGAGAATTCCTTTGGTATAATTGTGTCATTCTAAATAAAAATGGTTATACATATATTTTTGGAATAACCAATATTAAATATTATTAAATAATTTTTTTTTTTTTTTTTTTGCTAGAAAAAGGTTTAAAATCTTCACTGGTTCCTTTTTGCTACCAAACCAATAAGTGGATGGATTTTTAACATTAAATTAGCAGTCAGTAGTTATTCTCATTATGATAATATTCAATGATGAATCAAAATACATTATTATGATGACTTCTTTTATAAAACTAAACAGGGGAGGCTGTTATAACATGAAAGCTTGCTCTCTCATGTACCTGGTGGTGGATACAGGCTGTAGGCTGAGACCTCAGCTAGGTCTGCTATTTGGAATGGCTTCATAGGACCTCTTCATGTATGTTCATGTCTCCCTCCCAGCATGATGGCTGCATTCCAGAGAAAGCATCTCAAAAGGAACAAAGCAGAAGTTCATAACATTGTTATACTGGGATTTAAAAGACAAATAGCTTTACTCTTGGCATGTGCTACTGAGAGAAGCAGACACAATAATTTAATGAAGTTCAAGAGAAATGGACGCTTCTACTCAATAATAAAAGTATTGACATCACATTACAAGAACAGCATGTGAGAATGAATATACTGTAATGACCCTATTCAGAAAGAGCAATTAACTGTATATTGCAATGACTACCCTGTGTTAAACTCCTTGACTCTATATTTTTCTATTTCTTGGTTACATATAAATATATAGTTTCCCAGCAATTTCTATGGTTTGAATGCTTTTGTCCCCTGCAAAATTCATGTTGAAACTTAATCACCGATGCAACAGCATTGAGAGATATGGCATTTTGAAATGATTGAACTATGAGGGCACCCCCATCATGAATAGGATTAGGTCACCTAATCAAAGGACTTGACAGAGGAGAATGTCCCTTTTTGCCATTTTACCTTCTGCCGTGTGAGAACGGTGTTCCTCCACCTCCATTCTGGATGATACCCAAGGTGTCATCTTGGAAGTAGAGACTGGATCCTCATTAGAAAACAAACCTGCTGGAAGGTTGATCCTGAACCTCCCCAGCTCTAAAATGGTGAGAAATAAATTTCTTTTCTTTATAAATTACCCAGACTCTGGTATTGTGCTATAGCAGCACAAACAAAGACAGCAATGAAGAAAAGTCTAATCATTAAAATGGCAACCTTAACCACATGCCCGACACAATAAATGTAAAAGACCCATATTAAAATATGCCACCAACTAATTTCAGGACTATTTAAACATTAGAAAAAGCTGATCATAAAGTTCCTGCTTAAGGATGGAGGGACAGCAGGAAGGTCACAGTCAAATAAAAAATAGCTGAATGGCCTAAAGTTTTTAATAGAATGGATCAAGGCTTCCAAAATGTTAGTGTATAATGGCATCCAACAAACAATTTGGTGTCTAGAAAAATCATTCACATGTGAGAACAGAAAAAAAATGCTGAATGCTGATATTGAAGTGTGTTCTGGTTTTAAGTGCTCTATTTTTAAGAGAGCTCTCACAGTGTAAGTATGCACAGTCATTGCTGAAGATACTCAATTTCTTTAAAAAAACTATAAATATCCATTTGGACAGGGTTAGAGGAAACACATATATTCCAAAAGTAGGGTGGAACATACATGATGATTGTCCAATAGTCAAATATATTGATTTTACTTTTATTTCATTTTCCTTTTAGCTTCATCTTTCTGTTGCTCAAAGTTTTTCTTAAATTCTTAACTTAGAGTTAAGTTATCCAGAATATAAACTTCTCAGTAGATAATTTTTCCTCTCTCTCTTTCTGTGCATTTGTGTGTGTGCGTGTGTATGTGTATGTGTGTGTGGTTGTAGAATCTTTCATGGATCTCAGAATTATAAATACAGCTGTCCGTTCAGCATCTCTTTTTAGATTTCTGATAGTCATCTATGAGTTTGTAATATAAAAAAGTAAAATTTTTCTCTTGCACGTTTTCATGTCTCAGTTGATGATATACCTTCTACTCATCAGTTGCAACACAGAACCTTAGAGTTGTCTTTGTTCTCTTCCAATAAACCCCATCCATATACAATACTTTATCAAGTACTGTGGATTCATCCTCATAAATAGATTCCAAATCTAGCTATTAACCAATATGTGCACTGTTACCATCCATCAATGCTAGCTCTCAACTGAATACCTGCAATAGTCTTTTAAATGATGTCCTATGATATGGTTTGGATGTGTCCCCACCCAAATCTCAACTTGAATTGTATCTCCCAGAATTCCTACATGTTGTGGCAGGGACCCAGGGGGAGGTAATTGAATCATGGGAGCTGGTCTTTCCTGGGCAATTCTCATGATAGTGAATAAGCCTCCTGAGATCTGAGGGGTTTATCAGGGTTTTCTGCTTTCAGTTCATCCTCAGGTTTCTCTTGCCACTGCCATGTAAAAAGTGCCTTTCACCTTGTGTCATGATTCTGAGGCCTCCCAGCCATGAGAAACTGTAAGTTTACATTAAACCTCTTTTTGTTCCCTGTTTCGGGTATGGCTTTATCAGCAGCATGAAAACAAATACATCCTATTTCCGCCATTATCAGCACCACTTCCTTCATCCCAGGAAATCTTTCCTTAATATGAAACTAGATTGAATAATTTAGAGGTAATGAAGATCATTCCTTTGACCTAGAATTTCTAATGGATTTTTGTTTCAATAAAATAAAATCAATATTTTTTCCGTGACTTATATACCTTTCAAAAGCCAAAAGCTGCTGTTCCTACATTAATTTTCAGACTCCATTTTCTGTCATTCTCACATTTTTGCCTGATTCAATTACCTAACCCTTTTGCCCTTCTCCAATTAGACTAAGTACAGCTTTACCTCAGAATCTTTAAACATAATTTTGTCTGAAAAATTTTTCCATTAAATGACCATTGCATATGTCCTAGCTAACTGTCCCAAAATTGGAAAAGCCTTGGTTAATTCTCCAGCACACTCTGTCCCCAGTGCATTATTTCTTAAAATCTTTTCAGTATTTTAAAAATTATCTGACACACTATATATTTTTTTATCATTCATTTATTATCTACTTCCACTACTGGAATGTAAGTTACTGAAGTGTAAGACTTTATCTGGTTCAGCTATTGTTCCATTTCCAAAGCTTAGAGTAGTCCCTAGTAAAGAATAGCTGTTTAATAGCTATTTGAAAAATAAATAACTCACTAAAAATGTGATGTTGATAAAAATATAAGATAAAATTTGTTAAATTTTCAGTATCCTAACTCTTGATTATGTAACTCTGGCTCACAAAAAACAGAGAAAGTGTTTGAATTTTAGATATTCATGAATGAGTTTGATGGGTCATAATCAAAGTTTTAAAGGCTTCAAAGTGAGGAATCTCTTGTTTCTTGGCTCTATAAGTGTGTTCATCCAGGATCACTCTTTTTGGCTCAAATTACAAAATTTTAGTAAATCTTTTATGAGAAATATTGTAAGCCCCAGGAAAATGCATTCTCCCTACTTCATGTTTTCTCTGTCATGTTTTCATGTTATGTTCCCTAACGTTTGTATCAATACATCTTTATTTTAAAGGACTAGATCTTTAAACTTGATGTCAACATACCCAAATATATGCTATAATAACTACAATTATTTTAATCAAAAATTTCATATTACAATAAAAACACTGCTACTATGCATCTGCATGCAGATTCCAGTGAAAATTTTAACATTGTAGGTGAATCTGGATAAGAAGTTGTAGTTTGCACATAAACAGGCATAAACAGCCAGTTTCCTGATAGTATCTTATTTTAAGCACTAATTTTTTAAATGGATTGAGCATTTTCACTATATTTTTCCTGGAATGATTAATAGAAAATGACTTTAATGACAGTGAACATTCCTGTGAAAAAAATAAGTAAGACTAAGAGACCTAGAAAATTTCACATATCATAGAATTTATGTAGATGATAAAATACATTGAAAAATGCAAAACTATAAAATATGTAATCTAATAATCCATATATCCTAAATAAATAGAAGGACAGTCGAGAACTCCTTCCTTCCTTCCATGGAGGGAAGAGTGTGAAGTGAGCACCCAACTTTGCTGTGAACCCCAGCACTAGGCCACTTCAGTGAAACTCAACCAAACCAACCCCTACTGCCCCAAGTTCCAGTCTGGTGTCTATGGACTGAACATCCAGGCCTACTCCAATATCAGGCCAGCCCCACAGCTTCAGGCTCCAGGCCAGAACCCAATTATCCAGCTTTTAGCTCTGTCCCAATGCCAAGCCAGCCCTCACAGTTTAGCCTTCATGTCAGCCTTATAGTCTCAGGATTCAGGCCCATTTTGGCATCAGGTTGGTCCCCAGAGGCCCAGACTCTAGGCTTTCCCCACTAAAGTTAGACTCCAGAACTTCACCCATACACCCTGGCTTTAGACTTTCCCCTACATCTCAAACTCCAGGTCCACCCTGGTACCAGTCTAGCCCTTATCAACCCATTCTTCCGGCTGCTCCTATAGACATGGGCTCCAGGCCTGCCTCCAAGGACCCAATGCACAGGTATATCTCAGTAGATAAGAGTGCCAGACTAGACACTGAGGATCCACGTCCACCTGAGAATATCCTAGCTGCGGTATCACTATGGTGGACCTAAGCGTCAGACCTTTAACTGTGGATCCTTTGGACCCAGGCACAGGGTCACCCCACCTTCTTACCCAGGCACCAAGCCTGCCCAGTGATTTGGGCAGCAGGCCCATCTGAGGATCCCACTAGACAACCTGCCCAGAATCTCCAGACTAGTTGATTGGTGAAAGACTTTCCCTGCCATAGCCAGTCTGTAAAGACTGTAATAGGTGCCTAATTCTTCAAATACATGGTCACCAATGCATGTTGATGAGGATCATGAAAAACCAGACAACATAACACTGCCAAGGGAATAAAATAAAGAATCAGAAGCTGATCCAAAAAGAAATGGATATTTATAATCTTTCTGACAATGAATTCAAAATAATCATCTTAAAGAAGCTCAGTGTGCTACAAGAGAACACAAATAGACTACTAAACAAAATCAGGAAAACAATATGTGAACAAAATTAGAAACTCAACAAAAAAAATCATAAAAAAGAATCAAACAGAAATATTTGAGCAAAATGGCACAATGATTGAGCTGAAAAATTTCATAGACATCTTCAACAGCAGTTTTAGTCAATCAGAAGAAAGAGAATTGGTGAGCTCAGAAACAGATCATTTGAGATTACCTAGTAAGAGGGACAAAAATACAACAAAAAGAAATAAAAACAAGTGAAGGAGGCCTATAGGAAGTATGGGGCACCATCAAGTGACCAAAGATGCATTATGAGAGTCAAAAAATAAACAGAAAAACAAAATAACAGGAAGCTTATTTAAAGAAATAATGACAGAAAACTTCACAAATCTGGAGAGAAAAAATGAACATCAGCTCCAGAAAGTCAAAATAACCCTAAATAAGTTAATATAAATAGATCTTTATTGAGACATATTATAATCAAATTCTTAAAAGCCAAGGAAAAAGAGAGACTTTTGAAAGCAACAAGAAAAAACCAACTCATCGCATACAAAAGAATCTTTGTAAGACTGTTAGCTGACCTTTCAGCAGAAACATTGAAGGCTGGGAGAGTGTGGAATGATCTATTCAAAATGCTGAAGGAAAAAAACTGCCTGCCAAGAAAAGAATGCCAAGCAAGCATGTAAAGTAAGATACCTTCCTCAACAAACAAAAGCTGTGGTAGGGAGTTCATTACTACTAGATTTGCCTTAAAAGAAATGCTAAAGAAAGTTCTTTAAGTGGAAATGAAAAAATACTAGTGGCTAACATGAAAACATGTAAATATATAAAACTCACTGTAAAGATAAAAATACATTTAAACTCAGAATACTCTAATACTGTAAAACTGGTTCATAAATCACTTTTAACTCTAACATAAAACTTAAAAGATGAAAATACTATGAATAACTATAGCTATAATAATTTAATAGATGCACAAGAAGAATTTATATTGATAACAATAACATTAAATGATGGGAGAGAAGTTAAAATATAAACCTTTGGTATATGGTCAAAATCAAGTTACCCTCAGCTTAAAATAAAGTATTATAACTATAATATGTTTCTTCTAAGCCTCATGGTAACAAAAAAAATCTATAGTAGGTACGCTAAAGACAAAGAGAAATAAATCAAATCTTACCACTACAAGAACTCATCAAATCAAAAAAGATAAAAGAAAGAAAGATGAAAGATAGAAAAAAGAAGGAAAGAAAGAAAGAAAGAAAGAAAGAAAGAAAGAAAGAAAGAAAGAAAGAAAGAAAGAAAGAAAGAAAATACAAAATAATCAGAAAGTAATTAACAAAATGGCAATAGTAAGTCCTTACCTCTTCATCAGTTCTTCAAATATATTAGATTAAATTATTCAACCAAAAGACATGCAGTGAATGAATTGATTTTTAAAGATTTGTCTATAGTCTGCCTATAAGACACTCACTTTAGATTCAAGAACACACATAAGCAGAAAGTGAAGGGATTAAAAAAATTCATGAAAATGAGAGGAGGTGTGGCTATATTTATATCAGACAAAATACACTTCATGTCAAAATTATCACAAGACACAAAGATGGTCATTATATAATAAAGGAGTCAATCATCAACAAGATATAACAATTGTAACTACATGTGCACCCAATGTTAGAGCACTTAAATGAATAATGCAAATATTAACAGAACTGAAGGAAGAAACAACCAGCATTACAATAATAGAAAGGGACTTCAGTACCCAACTTTAAATAATAGGCAAGTAATCCAGACAGAATATTAATAATGAAACAGTGGATATAAGCAATACTATAGATGAAATGGACCTAACAGATACATACAAAACATTTCATCCAAGAATACTAGAATATGCCTTCTTTCCCAATACACAAGGAACATCCTCTAGGATAGAAGATGTGTTAGGCAACAAAACAAATCTTAACAAATTCAAGAAGATTGCAATTATAGCAAGTATTTTTTTATCTGACAATTATGGTATAAAACTAGAAATTAATAACAGGAGGAAAATTTAAAAATTCACAAATATGTGAAATTAAACAAACACTCCTGAACTATCAAAAAGTTAAAGAAGAAATCCAAAGCAAAATTTAAAAGAAATTATAGTGATAAACTCAAACATTAAGAAGAAAGATCTTCAATAAACAACATAACATTACACCTCAAGAATTGAGACCAAATTCTGAAGAAGGAAGGGAATTATAAAGGTCAGAGCAGAAATAAAATTAAGAAGAGTCTCAAAAATTAATAGAAATTATCCACAAAAGTTGGTTTTTTAAAAATAAAATTGACAAACCTTTAGATAAGACCAACTAAGGAAAAAAGAGAAGACAAAAATCAGAGACGAAAAAGGAGATATTACAACTGACACCAAATAAATAAAAAGATTATAGAAGAGCACTATGAATAATTATATATCAACAAACAGAATAATTTAGAAGAAATGAACAAATTTCTGAAGACATACAACATATCAAGATTACCATGAAGAAATAGAAAATGCGAAACAATTAAAGAGATGAGTACACTTCTAAGTACACTTTATGAGGCCAGCACTACCCTTGTGCCAAAGCCAGACAAAGACACTACAAGCAAATGAAATTACAGGCCATTATCTCTAATAAACTTATATGCAAAACACTAATGACAGAAATTAAACAAGACACAAAGAGATAAAGGTATATCCCATGTTCATGGATTGGAAGGCTACATAATGTTAAACTGTCTGTACTACCCAATTTGATACAAACATTTGATGTAATCCATATCAAAACACCAATGACATTTTTCACATAAATAGAAAATATTCTAAAATTAGTTGGAACAACAAAAGATCCAAATAGCCAAAGAAATCTTGAACAAAAGAACAAAGCTAGAGCATAACATTACCTGATTTCAAAATACACTGCAAAACTGCAGTAATCAAAACATCATAATGCTGGCATAAAAGCAGTTATGTAGACCAATGGCAGGGGAGCTAAAAGAGATACCAAAAATAAACTCACATATTTAGAGTAAATCAAATTTTGACAAAGGTGCTGGAAACATTATGGGAACAGGAAAACCTATTTTATACACAGTGTTGGAAAAAATTGGGTATTCACATGCAAAAGAATATAATTGGATTCTTATCTCATGCCATATACAAAAATCAGTTTGAAATGAATTAAAGACTGAGCTATAAAACTGCTAGAAAGAACCATGAAAGAAAAGTTTCTTGACATTGGTATGGGTAATAATTTTTTTGTTATCACCCAAAAGAGCATAACAACAAAAGCGACACCAGACATAAGACCGCATCAAACTAGGAAGCTTTGCATTGCAAAGGAAACAATAAACAAAGAGACAACTTACAGAATGGGGCACAGTATTTGTGAACCAGACATCTGATAAGGAGTCAATACCTAAAATATATAATAAACTCAATTCAATAGCAAAGTAATGATAATAATCCAATTTAAAAAGGGGCAAAAGACCTAAACAGGCATTTCTCAAGAAAAGACTTGCAAATGTTCAATGGATATGTGAAAATATATGCAACATCATTAATCTTAAGGGAAATGCAAAATCAAACCACAATAAATTATTAAATCAAACTTCGTGACTATTAGAATGGCTGTTATCAAAAAGGTAAACAATAACTGCTCTTGAGGATGTAGATATAAGGAAATCCTAGTATGCAGTTGGTAGAAATTTATATTGGAGCTATAATTTTGGAAAACAATATAGTGGTTCCTCAAATTTTTAAAATATAGAAAGATAATTCGGCAATCCTATTTCTGGGTATATAATCAAAGGGAAAATAATGAAATGAATGTAGTACCATTCAGACTTAAAAAAAAGAAAAATCCTGTCATCTGCAAAAACATGAATAAATATGCAATATGACATACTAAATGAAATAAGTCAACCACAGAAGGACAAACAGCATGATCTCACTTACAGGTGGACTCTAAAATAGTCGCTTATAGAAGCAGAAAGTAGAATGGTGGTTGACAGAAGCTGTGGTGGTAAGGTCCAGGGGAACGGGAAGATGCTCCTTAAAGGGTGCAAAGTTTCAGTTAAATAAGATAAGTAAGCTCTAAAGATCTACTGTACAGCATGGTGACTGTAGTTAATAATGTATTGCATTTTTGAAAAATTCCAACAGATATCTTAAATGTTCACAAACAAATGAAAACTATTTCAAGTGATAGATATGTTCCTAGCTTGATTTAATTATTCACATGTATACATATAACAAAACACAATGTACACTGTAAACATATTTAATTTTGACACGTTAAATTTAAAATGCATATAAGTAAATATATGAAAACAAAGTAAAAAATGTGAAATAATTGGAGAGGTAAAAACAAACTGCAAGTGTTTACAAAAGCGAGATGAGATATGAAAAAAATCTGAGGCCAGGCGTGGTGGCTCACGCCTGTAATCCCAGCACTTTGGGAGGCCGAGGCGGGCTGATGACAAGGTCAGGAGATGGAGACCATCCTGGCTAACACGGTGAAACCCCGTCTCTACTAAAAATACAAAAAAACTAGCTGGGCGTGGTGGCGGCGCCCATAGTTCCAGCTACTCGGGAGGCTGCGGCAGGAGAATGGCGTGAACCCGGCAGGCGGAGCTTGCAGTGAGCGGAGATCGCACCGCTGCACTCCAGCCGGGGCGACAGAGCGAGACTCCATCTCGAAAAAAAAGAAAAAAATCTGAAAAGTAATCTCCAGATAAATATTACAATCATTAAGATTTTTTGATATAGCTGCTATATATGAAAATTATGTAAAAATAGATATTTTACTTATTTATGCAGATAATCTGCTAATTAGAAAATGATGTTTTAAAAGCTACCAGTTATTATTACATCAAAATATATGACATCTTTAAAGTACATGCAACCAGATACGGGAAAGATAATCATGAAACATTTTAAAAGCTATTAGAAGTTATTAAAGAAAAGAGTGGTGAAAATATGGTTTTTGATTAATTGTGCCATTATCCATGTGAAAAAAATGTAAAATCAGGAAAGTTTTTGTACATAAAAGCAATTACAAGAAAGATACAAAGAAATGGGAACTCTAATTCATTGCTAATTGAGATATCAATTGGTAAATTCAGTTTAGAAAACCTTTGATATCATCTAATAACATTTAAAATAACACAAGTCCTATTATGCCACAATTTTTCTTTCTGCTGTTTATAAAACTTCCCCTATGAACACCATAATGTACGTACTAGAATGTTCATAAGCTGTAGATTATTATTGACAAAACTGGAACTAACTTGAATAGCCATCACAAATATTATAGCTGATTAAATAATTGCATGTTCAATTAGACTTTATACTGCAATAAAAGGCAAACGGTAGCAGTATACAGGAACATGGATGCATTTTAAAATGTAATGCTGCGGGAAATAAGCTAGCCAAAATGAACTTGAAAAGTATGACTACATTAATATAAATTCAAAATATGCAAAACAAAATTATAGTTTAGGGATGAAAACTTAGGTGATAAAATCTATGAAGAAAATCAGAACAAAAGAAAATTAGTCAGGAAAGTATCTGAAGACAGTGGGCAGGTCTTATAATTTAAAAAAAAAAAAAAAAAGAATTTAGAGATCTACCGGGTTCTAATTTCTAATCACAGGAATAAGAATATTGTTTACACAATTGCTCACTTTATTTCTATGGTGCACTAAAATACTCTATAAACCTGTTCCTTTGTATGTTATATTTAGTTATTAAAAAAATACATTAGTACTGAGTACATAGAAATATAAATGATAAAATAATGGTGATCTTTGAATGTGGGAAATGGGAAACTGCAGATAACTTTTGAAAAATGAGATATTAAAACCAAGTACAGAATCTGGTCATAATTAACAGTGAGGGCAATGACTAGTTGGTGCTAGGATATAGATTTAGTAAGAGAGATAAAGGTGGAATAGTCTGGGATATATATGAGGAAAACAAGGGGCTTTAAAGAAGACAAGAACACAGATTTCAAAAAGAAAGAGATATTTAATAACAGTTAAAATAGTGTACTTTGGTATTTTGAAATATAAGAGAAACATGTAGAATACTGAGGATTAGGAAGAAGAAAACACTCATTATATTGATCAGTTGATGAATTCATTACGTTTTGTCCTTCGATATGGTACGTTATAACCAGCTCTTGCTCGAAGCTCGAGTCAAAGAGTTTAAATAGTTTGTTGTATAAAATAGACACAAGGTGGGGTGGCTCATGCCTGCAATGCCAGCACTTTGGGAGGCCGATGCAGGCCTCACGTGAGATCGGGAGTTTGAGACCAGCCTGACCAACATGGAGAAACCCGATCTCTACCAAAAATAAAATACAAAATTAACCGAGCATGGTGGCACATGCGTGTAATTCCAGCTACTTGGGAGGCCGAGGCAGGAGAATCGCTTGAACCCTGGAGGCAGAGGTTGCCCTGAGCCAAGATCGTGCCATTGTACTCCAGTCTGGGGAACAAAAATGAAACTCCTGTCTCAAAAACAAAACAAACAAACAACAACAACAACAACAACAACAAAAAAAAAACCAGACACATAAGGAAAGTCATTTTTCTCCGGAGAATGAAAGTTTGTCTGAAGTGTTGTGTTCTCCGTCTCTAGAAGCACTGACAATATTCATTCTCTTACCTGCAAGACCTGCCCAGTCCAAGCCCCCAAAGCAACTCTGGATTGAGATAGGAGACTCGTAGTCTACTCCAGTTGCCTTTCAGCAGAACTTGGCATTATGTCACTGTTGTCATTTTAGCCAGATCCAGGAAACACCAGGAGTTGATACTGTCTAAATCCAAACAGTTAGAAGAATCCCCCTCCACAGCTAAGATCCAGAGCTCCAGGAGGATTTTCAAAGCCTGTTGCAGGTATATCTGGAACTGGGAGGAAATGTTTTCTCTCCTTAGAAATCTAAGGAGTTAAACTTCCAAGACGTTACCGGTACCCTGTACCTCTGAAGAGGCATGATTGAGCTAGTAGTAGAAGTGTAACCAGAAGGTGGCATTGGTGGAAGCAATATATAACAATTAAAGGTATATTCTATTAAAGAAGAAAGAAAAATAGGAAAAGTTCAATGTAATTATTCACTTTTTTTTTTTGACCACGTGCCAGTTGAAGTCCAGGCACTTTTGGAAAGCATCTGCAAGCCTGTTTCCTGAATCCATATTGCTATTTCATAGAATTTAGGTGAGAATACATTTCTATCATGTAAATCCAGAGATTTGGAGCTTTATCTCTTAAAATACCTACTGTTACTCTAATATAGAATTCTGAAATCTATTGATATTTCAATATAGGAACCTGAATTTTTTTTCTATAAGGGCCAGATAGTAAATATTTTAGGTTTTGTGGGCAATATTGTCTCTGTGTTCACTACTCAACACTGTCATTGTAATATGAGTAACTACAGACAATATATAAGTGAATAAGTGTGCCTTGTTCCCAAAAATGTTAATTACAAAATAGATGTTGGGCCATATTTGGCCCATAGGATATATTTTGCTGACCCTTTCTCAAATACAATAGACAATCCCAGTGCCTTAGATGTATTTCATCTCCCTCATTCAGGATGAGTGCTATTAAAATTTAAAGAAAGAGGGGTAGATGTTTTCATATGGAGTGAAGGTAAAGGAAGGTACCAACAGTAAATCAATCAAGTTAAATGTGTAGATCCAGAAGAAAGGACAAAATATGGATGGCAGGTAAACAGAAAAGAGGAAGAGTAGGTTTAATTGATGAGGCAGGACCTGGAAGAGGGTATGAAGCCAATATATGTAAAAACTGTAACTTTGGAAAAGAATGAGACATTTCTTGCTGGAAAAAGAGAAATGGTATGAAAGGTGGCTAAAGAAATGAAAGTCTTAGATACGATGAAAAAAAATCGTCATTGAGGAGTGGAAGCACAAACAGATCTCACTGGATACCCAAAGATAGTACTGTAGTTAGATGGAAAGAATTTTAAGATGTTTTACAAAATTTTATAATATTTAACTTTTTAAATTGAGATAAAATTCATGTAACATCAATTTAAGCATTAACCTTTATAAAGTGTACAATTCAGTGATATTAAGTCCATTTACAATATTGTGCAACCATCTCCCCTATTTAGTTCTAAGGTGTTTACATCATTCTAAAAGAAATCTGATACTCATTAGGCAATTAATCCCATCTCTCTTCTCCAACCCCCAATAACCACTAGTCTGCTTTCAGTCTATATGTATTTGTCTATTCTAAAAGCTGCATATAATTGGAATTATATAATATAGGATTGTCGTGTCTGACTTCTTTCACTTAGATAATGCTTTTGAGGTTCCCCTAGGTTACAGCATATAAAACTATTTTCATTTTTAATGACTGAATAATATTTGTATGAATCCATTCCATTTCATTTGTTTATTATCTTCTGATGAACATTTATGTTTCCACTTTTTGGCTACTGTGAATAGTGCTGCAATGAACATTCATGCGCAAGTATTTGTTTGCGTGCTTGTTTTTAATTCTTTTGAGTATATACCTAAGAGTGAAATCACTGGCTCACATAATAATTTTATGTTCAACTTTTTGAGATACCAACAAACTACTTTCCATAGCAGCTGTATTTTACATTTTCACCAGCAATGTTTGAGGATTCCAATTTCAGCACATTTTCATCAACTGCAGAAAAGAAAAAAATATTTGCAAATCAAGATATCCTAAAAATCTACTATCTCGAATATATAAGAACTCTTACAACTTGACAATGAAAGACAAAGAACCAATTTTTTAAATGGGAATAAACCTTGGATAGCTGCTTCTCTAAAGAGATGTACAAATGGCTAAAAGGTGCTCAACATCATTAGTCACTGGGGAAATACAAATCAAAATCTCAGCAAGATGTCACTTCACACCCACTAATATGGCAATAATAATAATAATAGTGACAACAATAAAAAGAGAATATAATGTATTTTTTAAATGATCCACCAAAGAGTCAATGGAAGGATAGAACATTCATTTTGCTGCTTAAGTTTTGAAAAAATATGAGATGGTTTAAATGCTGAAGTTAAGATTGAAGGAATGCGAGTATTTTATACAAATATTGGATATAGATATTGCAATAATTAGACTATTGGGGATGACTATGAGTGTTAGAATTTAAAATCTTTGAATCAAAGCATAGTTCAGGGTGATGTGATCCAAGTGTTATTTGCCCATGTGAGTAAGTGAAACCTAATATGCATAAAATTCATTGAAATTTGGTGATTAAAAATAATAATTTTACAAAATTTAGAAGAAAAATAAGAAATCAATAGGAAATCAGTAGTCATTGACATATATGGCAAAACACATCTAATTACAAAGAAAATGAACAAGATACTGATGTAATCCTGGGCATAAATCGAGGTAATGAAAGTGGAAAGTCATGCTAAAGTGCCATTAAATCTGATGAAGTAATTTTAATGGTAGTGTCAGATCAATAATTTGCAAATGAAAGTGAATTAGTAACATGATGATCCGTAACACCATGTTTATGAATTAGGGGAGTGGGAAGCACACTGTCTATGATTGAAAGAGAAGTTATCACCAGAGAAGAACAGAGAATCAAGGAAATAATTGCGAATGTTCAAGACCAAAAATTTTGTTCAGTATAAGAATGCAGACTTCCTAGGGCAAAATAGAAAGGACAGAAGAGTAACTACCAAGAATTGATTGGTTAGCCAGGAGAACCAACAAATAAATTCTGAGGTTTTAGGTTTTGATAAAAGATAGAAAGAAGTAAATGTGCTGCAAAAGATGTTTTCAGACATCATTTAAAAATGTAGGTAAAATTAAGTTGGATTTTCTAGCATCATTGTAGCAGGTGATGTCTCTGTACTTCCTGCAGTGTGACACTTCCAGTGCCTCAAATTCCTTTTACACTTGTTACTTTGTGTTACTTTTACAACTTCCTAGTGATATAGGCAGTTTAGTGTCTCAGCCTCATGTTATCTAATATATAACACAGAGTAAACTCAAAGTGGCAAAGTAATTTGAAATCTAGGAATTAAAAGTGAATGCCCCAAGCTGGACTTCATATTTTCTACATCAACAATATCTTCTGAGGTATTAATTTTTCTGGAACTTGTGAAATATGTTTTCTGTAAAGTTTATGTGATCTCATTGCAATAATCCTCTATGAATATGTCTTACATAATAGTTTGTAAAGCTTATTTGAGTTAATAATACAAACTCAATTGGAATTGATAGCTTATACAAATGGAAATCTCTGTGGTTGAAAAAATAAATAATTTATCTCCTGAAATACAAAAGCTTATGTATTAATTTTGAAATAGAGTGAAACAAAAACGCAAGGAGAGAAGGGCAGTAGATGTTTTCCTCTATGAAAAAATGCAGCTGATTTTACATTGTGGGTCCCATGAAAAAGATTGGGCCACATTTAATGACACATCAGTGCAAGTAACATCCTAGAATCACAGGACTTTTATGAAATGCCATGTATGGTAACTGTGCTAAAATGAGAAAAATCTTTTTTATTCAGATCTATGTTTCACCAGTATTCTTTTACCATGAGCACGATCTTTATTGAATGACATTTAGTGTTTTACAGTTTTCTAACAGGAACAGGACATCACAAAATTTGTTTGCATTTTGGTAATCACATATAGCCAGGACTAGAGTACCACTGAATGAAACACATTTGCAACTGAGAAAAATGGCTTTTAATTGAGTATCGCAAAGTGAATCAGAAATACTAACGAAATAGGAAAAAATAGAAATCTTAATAGATATTTGCATTAAAATATCTTAATTATTACTGAAATCCGTGCAGAGACATTACTGTATTTGGTTTAAAATGGTATGAAAAAATACGGTTTTGTGAGTCATTTGGTTTGTGATATAATGAACCAAATGGCTTGCTGAAAATTTGGATAAATTCCAGCGCAACAGCCACTATTCAAATTGATAGTGACAGCTCATTCTGAGGGAAAAATGTTATTTTCAAATGATTGATATGAACTCAAAAGGGTGTGAAGAACTATAGTGTACTTTGTGCATAGGAGTTGTGACAGGTTGGCACATCTCTAATTCTGATTTAAAACAAGCCAAGGCCCTGCAGTTTCCAATGCCATTAAGCTCATACACTCCATGAAATTATTTGATTCACTGGAATATTCCACAAAGCAAAATCTGCCAAAATTTCAAAACTAAAAGTCTGATTTTTATATTAGACTGGCATGTCATCTACTGAAACAAAGTCCAAAAATTTTTTCCAGTAATGGGAGGGAAATATTCATACATATTAATCCAACTTAATTAAAGCTTAGTAAATGCTGTTCTTTAATTGTGAAATTTAAAAGTGCACCAGGTGAAAGAAAATAGAGCCCCTGCCATAAAAGTAAGGCATTAAAACTTGACATTGATAAAATGGGATCATTACTCTTTTGGATGACAAATGGGGCTAAATGCAGATTAATGGCAAAATTCTTCAATTTTGCTCTTTTAGATTTTACTGATTTGGCATGTATACATTTTAATTTCTGAACTGTATTCCCAAAAAGAACAATTAGTGTTTTTCTGATACACAGTCAATCAAAGGAGAATATCTGTACAACAGTTTTGGGTTTTTTGTTTTTTTTTTAATTCTGTTTTTACAAAGATTCCATTGTCACAAAGCAGAATCACCTTACTGAAACCCCTGCTAGAACTGACTTTTCTCATAGTTGTGACTTCCTAAAAAGCTTAAGGTGGTTGTGTATTTGGCAAGATGTTTTAAGCATTGTGGTCTCCTTTTTCCTAATGTATATATGGCATTTATCATGGACTGCTGTTTTAGTTCAGGCTAGCCAGCTATAGTATAACCCCACAGACTGACTGGCTTACAAAAAAACCAGAAGTTTATTTCTCACAGTTCTGGAGGCTGGAAAGTATAAGGTCACGGTTCAGGCAGATTCGGTGTAAGGTCACGGCTCAGGCAGATTGGGTCTGGTGAGGACCCAGTTCCTCACAGATGGCCATCTTCTCACTCTGGTCTCACATGTAGGAAGGGGCACAGGATCTCTCTGGGGTCTCTGTAATCAGAGCAATAATGTCATTTATGAGAACTCCACCTTCAGGACCTAGTCATCTCTCAGAGGCCCTACCTCTTAATAACCTTGAGGGTTAGGATTTCAACATATAAATTTTGAGGACATATACACATTCAGTCCATTGCAATTGCTATAAACAATGTTGGCCAGAAACCAGACGGGGACATAGATGAAGGAAATAACTATATATGTATGCTTTCACATATTATTCTCTTATGTTTCAATGAAAGGGACAGAAATCAAATGCAAAGCGTTCAGAGTCTCACTGAGAAGGTCAAGCTACAAGTGGCTTTAGGTACGGCTTGAGAGAAGCACTCAAAAATATTTTCAGGGATATGCCTGTCTGTGTTTTGGCTCCATGCTCGTACCGGCTGACTCATTCTCTTGAGGGATGTTTCCACATGGTGAAACAAATAAGCACCAGAAGGTTTAGGCTAAAATGTATCTTACTCTTAATAACCTTTAAAAGAAAATGTCATCTTTCTGTGTCCTTTCAATTCAGTAAAACAAATCTGACTGTCCCAGTTTGTGTCATATGCCGTTTTCTCAACCAAAAACCATGCCCAAGGAGCTGGCAGATACTGAACGACCTGGCTCATAATTCTACCACTGTGTTTCTCATGCTGAAGGCCTCACTTGACCACATCAAGTAAGGGAGGAACTATCCCCTCAAAAAACATAGGATTCTGTTACTAGAATAAAAAAGAATGATGTTAGATATTTTGAAAGAAACCATGAAATAGAAAAATTATTTCCCTGATGAATCTCTTTAATATTATTTTCTTCAATAGTCTGAAATTCTCATTTAAAAATTTTTACATTTATGTTTATACGAATGTTATCTTATCCAAATGTTGCCAGGTGGCAAGTTGTCTATAAGGCAAATTAAGAAGGAAAAGGCCATCATGGTACAAAAACAGACACATATTCCAATGGAACAGAATAGAGCCCAGACACAATGCTGCACACCTACAACTGTCTGATTTTCAACAGACTGACAAAAAAAAGCAATGGGAAAAGGACACTCTATTCAACAAATGGCGCTGGGATAACTGGCTAGCCATATACAGAAGATTGAAACTGGATCCTTTCCTTACACCATATACAAAAATTAACTCAAGATAGATTAAAGAGTTAAATGTAAAACCCACAGTTATAAAAACCCTGGAAGACAACTTAGGCAATACCATTCTGGACTTAGGAATAACAAAGATTTCATGACAAAGACACAAAAAGCAATTGTAGCAAAAGCAAAAATTGACAAATGGGATGTAATTAAAGAATTTCTGCACTCTTTGTGCAGAAACTAATAGAAAGTTAAAAAGAACTTAAACAAATTTACAAGAAAATACCAAATTACCCCATTAAAAAGTGAATAAAGGACATGCACAGACATTTTACAAAGGAAGACATACATGCCACCAAGAAGCACATATAAAAAGTTCAACATCACTGATTATTAGAGAAATGCAAATCAAAACCACAATCGGATACCATCTCACAGCAGTCAGAATGGCTGTTAATAAAAAGTCAAAAAATAACAGATGCCGGTGAGGTTGTGGAGAAAAAAGAATGCTTGTACACTGTTGGTGGGATTATAAATTAGTTTAAGTATTATGAAAAACAGTGTGGTGATTACTTCAAAGACCTATCCTAAAACAGAAACACTGTTTGACTCAGAATTCCCATTACTGGGTACATACCCAAAGGAATGTAAATCATTCTATCATAAAGAAATGCATGCATATGTTCATCGTAGCACCATTCACAATAGCAAAGACATGGAATCAACTTAAATGCCTATCAAAGGAAATCTGGAAAAAGAAAATGTGGTACATATATACCACGGAATACTGTAGGGAGACCCCCTGAAACTAATGCTATGGAATAAAAGATGAAATGTTCCTGATTATTGTAAATACAAAATTGTATGCAGGATTGTGTAAAGACAATGCCAGGTTGGACTGCCAGAATGAGCCAACAGCACGTGATGTGTCCCCCCTACAGAGAGCCTATGAATGGACTTGCAGTCAGGGAGGTTTCACATCACCAAGATTCCTATCCCAGAAAAACAGATGTTCATAGCTCAGGGAATGGAATGCAACCCTTGTGGAGAGCCTATAAATGGACACATGCGGGGCGCCTGTCCATATGGATAAGATAGGGCTACAAACGCCCTCATCTTGCCCCGTCTCTTCTAGGCCTCTTTGGGGTTAAGGCATACTCCCTTCTGAGAATTTCTGGTCTAACCGTTTGTCCAGCTTCACGTCCTGTTACTATGGATTGTTTGTACCCAACTCTTGCTGCAACTGTTACTGCTGATTAATATCTTGCTAATCATAGGTTATGGAAAGACTGTGTTTCTGTTTTAAGGCTCTGTTAGAAATTACTGATGCACACACTATGTTGTAAATTCTTACCTCTGTGTACTATTCTTCTGCATACAGATGTTATGTTAAAGAATTACTTCATGCCCATATAACCATCTCACCTCATAATCAAATGACCCTAAATCTCTCACTAACCTACCCCGGCCCTCACTAAACGTAATAATAAATGCTGGTATATCCAGTGCATTGTTGGCACCGCGGGACCAGAAGGCGGTAACACCCCCGGACCCAGCTTTCTCTATCTTGTGTGTGTCTATTATTTCTCGACCTGCCGATCCACCTGGGAACAAAGAGAGAGCCCCGCTACATTTCAGGCTGCTGGCCAGATCCCACAATAAAATACTATGTAGCCATAAAAAACAAGTTCATGTCCTTTGCAAGAACATGGATGGAGCTGGAGGTCATTATCCTTAACAAACTAATGCAGGAACAGAAAACCAAATACTGCATGTTCTCACTTATACGTGGGAACTAAATGGTGACAACTTATCGACAAATAAAAGAAAAAAACAGACACTGAGGCCTCCCACTGGAAGGTGGGAGGAGGGAGAGGATTAGAAAAAATGGTGGGTACTAGGCTTAATATCTGGGTGTCAAAATAATCTATAAAACAGACCCCCACGATACAAGTTTACCTACATAACAAAAATGCACATGTACCCGTGAACTTAAAATAAAAGTTAAATTTAAAAAAGAAATTCATTCATTAAACAACAGGTGAGTTTTTCATTAAAAGTAAAATCATATTTATGCCTTAGTGTACCCAAGCAGATGTGCTTGGTTGTATTTTACTTTTTGAAATATACAGCAGAACTTTCGTTTATCAAACTGCAGGGTTGTTCACTTTAACTGGCAGTATTAGAATTGGCAAATTTAGAGGAACAGCTTCGATAGAGTTCTTCATTAAAAAAATGATAAATTGCTACAACTTAAAAGATGTTTCAAATGGATCAAATATGTAAAGATAAATGTCTAGAGTACAGATTTAGTTTAAAATCAAATGATATAAGATGTATAAATTCAATATTTTTATTTTTTATCTGTGTACATTATTCTACTTTGTATATTGCTTGAAGTCATTCATTTAAAAATCTGTCTGGAGCAATCACATAAGTCACATGGTCTAAAAAGGCCACCACATTACCCATTCTTCCACACATATACACATAACACTGAATTTTCTCATCACCACGTAATTCTAATTATAGTAAATATCAACCCTAGTTTATGCTTGCAAGCTCAGTGCTCATGAGTAATTATTGCTTTAAATCCAATAATCTTTTTTTCCCTTTTTTTTTTTTTTTTTGGTGTTCACTAAGAAAACTTAATCAATATAATCTGAGATCTTAGGTACATAAAAGAAGCCAAGGAATATGGCACAGAGAAAAAACCAGCAGAGCATGTAAAGGCTGAGCTAGAAATAGAAATATTCAACTTGAACTTTAAAGAGCAAACTTGATAGATGGTGAGTTATATTTGCTCTACGAAGGCTTAAGCTGTGTAACCAGTACAAATGCACCAGGAAGTTAAAATTCCATTGACCTTGGCAATGTCAGAAGGGAAATACATTCATGGAGATCAGCTCTACTGAAATTAATCTCATGTGTTGATAAAATAAAAGTGATGTTTCCTTCTCAAAAAGACATATTTGGCTTCTTTTACCTACTGCATGCTTGGGGCAGAAAAACTACTCACTGTGGCATTGTGGACTTTAAAAAAAAAATCTCATTTACTATTTGTCACAGTAAGTCAATCATGGAGTATCAGTGCTGTGAGGCAGTTTAGAAATCTATGTTCCTTTTAGTCTCTCACTCAGAGTCTACAAAAAGTACCTTTAAGAATTTAGTGACCTTTTACATTGAAGTTTGAAAAAAATAAAATAATTCTTTTAAACATGTATAGACATGAAACTTCAATTTCTACTCTAAGATTGAGCAATATCTTTATTAGTAGAGTATTTTAAAGTTGTTTATTAAGATTTAGGAGTATGATTCTGGACAGTCAGACAATGCAAAAAAAAAACATTCTAGGTCTATGTGTTTAAATTTTTCATTTTAGGACAGTTGTAGATTGAGAGAGAATTTGTGATGATAGTACAGAGAATTCCCATATAACCTACACTAATATTCTTGTACTATTGACATATTACATGAATATGGTGTATTCACTACAATTAATGAACTAATGGGACACATTATTAGTAACTAAAGTCTACGCCTTTTTCAGAATGTCTCAGGGTTTACTTGCTGTACTTTTTTACTGGTCCAAGTTCCCGTTCAGCAAACCACATTACGTTTAGTGGTCATGTAGCTGAAGCTTTCCTTGACAGTGACAGATTCTCAGACTTTTCATGATTTTCATTGCTTTCAAAGTGTGAAAAGTACTGGTCAGCTTTTTTCTAGAATGCCGCTCAATTGGATTTTTCTGATACATTGGGTTATGAGTGTTTGGGAGGAAGATCACATTGGTGAACTGCCATTCTCATAATGTATGAAAAAATGTTCCCTTTCTTGAGTAGTAAGAAAAACGGAAGTAAAAATCACAATTGCTATATCGAATATCTACCAAAATGTAAAATTGAGAGACAGACAATATAGTTAATGAGAATGTGGAGTAACTAGATAGAGCACACATACCCTGCTGTTAAGAGGATACTTTGGTGCAACCTATTTGAAAAATAATTTGACAGAATCTGTTAAAGTTACAGGTTGTAATATGACTCCTACATAAGTACTTAATGGAAATATATACATATTTTACCCCAAAGAAATAAAAAAGTAGGCCGGCTGCAGTGGCTCACGCCTGTAATCCCAGTACTTTGGGAGACCAAGGTGGGCAGATCACCTGAAGTCAGGAGATCGAGATCAGCCTGGTCAACATGGTGAAACCCTGTCTCTAACAAAAATACAAAATTAGCTTGGCGTGGTGGTGCACACCCGTAATCCCAGCTACTCGGGAGGCTGAGACAGGAAAATCACTCGAATCTGGGAGGTGGAGGTTGCAGTGGGCCTTCAAGGTTCTTGTATGGATTTGAACGCCCAGAGAGTGTCAACAAACAACACGAGGCAATGTGGAGCCACACGCTGTTTTAATGAGCGTTTGGGTGCAGGCAGGCTGGGGCCTAAAACGGCATCAGCCCCAAGTGAGGACGGGGCATGGGTTTTATAGTCCTCTGTAAACACGAAGTGTCCCTCTCTGACGTGACTGCTACGTAGCATCCGGACAGCCTCCCTCTGGATCTTCAGGGGTTACGTATCTTCTGGCCAGCTCTCTGCCTGCTTCTGCTATCTTGCTGACGCACGCTGCTGGCGCAAGTGGTCTTGAGCCTTGGGACTGGGTCTGAGGAGGGAGCAGCTACCCATTCCCTTAAGCTTTCAGGCCCCAGGGAGAATCTTTCAGAGCCGAGATCGCACCCTGCACTCCAGCCTGAATGACAGAGTGAGACTCCGTCTCAAAACGAAAAGACATATAAATATAATGCAAAACAATAGCATTCCAAACAGTATAAACATGAAATACCCAAATAGTATTCTACATAAGAATGAGTGGTATACTGCTTGGAATGCTTAGTTGCTCATTTGCACTAATCATATTTTAAGTACTAAGTACCTGTACGTGAATAATGGCTACTGTTATTTTACAGCATGAATATGACAGGTCAGATATAGAAGTACTCTAGTACTGCAGAAAATTCTATTGTGAACACTGAGAATGAATTATTTAAAACTATATATAAAATAATATGGATGAAACTGAAAATCACAATGTTAAGTAAGAGAAGTAGACATAAGAGTATATGCTGTATATGTTTGTTTATGTAAAATCTAGAACCTGGTAAAATATGTCTATGGTCTAGAAGTCAAGTCGGATTCTCCTTAGAGGGTTTAGTGTCTGAAGAGGCAAGGCAGTTATCTGTGGTCCTGTTTATGTTTTCTTTTTCAAAATCTAAATGGTAGTTACGTGGAGACATTCACTTGGTGAAAATTCATTGAAGAGAACACCTATGATTTGTGTGCCTCTCTGTATGGTTTATGATACTTCAATATAATGTTTACAAATAGAAAAAAATATGTCACAGTATCAAGGATTACTATTTATGCCCCAAAGCAGTTGGATACGGAAGTATTTCAGCATGCACAACAAAAAGACAAACAATAACAGCAACAACCACATCTGAGCTCTGAGTCAGTGGTTCACAGTAATTGCTCAATCATCAGCAATCCACAACACTAAAGATGGTACACATTTCTATTTTATGAAGAGAGGTTGCCAGTGCCTTCCACATCAGATTCAATTCACATATCTGCTTCCATGATTCCTCTCTGCTGTGGTCCTCTAACGTTGTATCCTATATGTGTTAGAGTCGGTCATTATGCTTTTCAGACTTTGTTCACAGCTTTTATTCCTGCCTGCCATAAGAAAAGCATTCAGATCATGCAAATATATCTTTAATAAGGTTACAAATACTCTTCTAAATAGTGTGTATTTCAAATTCAGATATTTCATTCACCTTTGGTTATAAATATACTGTGCCCATAAGTATGCATAGTTAAGTATTTAGTAAGTATTATTAAATATATCACCATTGATGGTCTTAGGATATGCCAATTTTTATCATAACTGTTTTGGTTAAACTTCCTTTGGCCCTGACTCTGAAACTTCAAGATTTTAAATACCCTAAAAGGTATCGTGTGATTTGCTTTGCTTTGTTTCCTTATTTGCAATACACATGTAAATACCAGTCTTTATTTATACAAATTAAAGAATTCATTCATTACCACGATCAATAATAGATATCAAAGATATTGATTAAGTAGATATTAAAGCCAAAGGAAGAGGATGTGAGAAATAAGGTTAAGTCAGATATAAGAAAAGTACAAGAAGGCATTTTGAAAGTCTAGAACAATTGTTATAGGGAAGCAATACAGATATTTTACTATAAAATTTTCATCTCTCAATTTGTGAAACATAAGTAAGTCCATGATTCAAAGCATCTGTAGGAAACTAAAACAAACAAGTAAACAAAAACATGTGTTAAGATTTACTAAACAACCATAGAGAACCTACAGGCTGGACATGTATTCCATGGCTGGTTGGTCACAGAAATATACATTTACACATATAAGTAATAAATACACATAAGAGTTTTGACAAATGATCAGGTAAGGAGAGCTACATCAGTGCAATGAACTTCAAACCCTCACTTATTAACTCCAGTAAAAGAAGGTTAAAAATGCAAGCTTACATATTTTTAAATGACCATTAGGTAAACTCTAAGAGTAATAATCACAATGACTATCTAGAGTGACATGATATTTTCTAGTACATGGGGCCTAAGTGAACTCTGCATTTAATGTATAGTCAGCTAAGAGTCCAAAACATATTTTGGTGATATCTTTAGGTAAATAAATGACATTTATAATTATCAATTCAGATTATATTCTCTTAAAAGTTAGACATTGTAATCTTCTTTTAGTGAGTCCAGTAAGACCGCTAGATCATCCTAAGATCATCGTAAGATATTTTTTATTTTACAGTTATACATTTAGAACAGAATTCTTAATAGAATAAATATCCTTGGCATCCATGGAGTATTAGCTGGTTTGATAACATGAGTTTAATACTTACTGGCTGGTAAACTTAGGCATGTTTCTTCACCACTGAATGTGTTAGTTTTCTCATCTGTAAAATGGGGAGAATAATAAGCAGGTCTTTAAAAGTTTATATTGTGTAATTAAATAAATATTTGTAATGAAAAGATAATTAACCAATACCCTAATGTGTAGGTTCCTGTTTTGTTCTTAGCTAGATTAACACAATCTGCATTTAATACAACAACTAGAGTGAATACTAATTGAAATTCAAGCAGTTAGGCTCCAGAATCTAAACTTCGCAAATAAGCTCACCTCTTCTGAGAGTACAATATGCTACCTTTAATAAGTATGGATTTATTCTATATACATCAAGTATCTTACTGTAAAAAGCACAATAATTAACATAGTATCTATACTGACTGTAATCTCTAGTTGCTTTTGTGAATATAGTCATGCTATCAGTCTGTTTATTATCATTTGTTTCTCATAAAATTATAGAGCATGAAATAAATTCCAGTTGTTTGGCTTCTCAATAAAAGTTATTTCTCAGTAGATGCTATTAACAAACAGAAGACTAAACACCATGCCTTAAATTACATTTCAGAATACTCACTGTAGGTAAAGTAATTTCTGTTGCTTGCCAAATGTGAAATTTACAATTCATGCAGTGAGTTGATAGAACTAGAGCTAGTTTTGTGAATGTTGAACTGTCAGTGGAACAGTTTTAAAATTTACAGCCTATAAAAGAACTCACAGACCTATTAGCAAATTGAGTGCAGTTATTTCAGACAGAATGCTAACCAGTTAAATGAATTTCTGTCTAACTCAGTGGAATGCTGGCTTTCATTTTAGTGCTTTTGTTATTCTTTTTAGTTCCTGTCAGGAAAGTGATTTTTTTGATATTACAAACTATTTGTGTAAAGAATCATATTAAAGATTTGAGTTGAGTATACTGATGTATTTGCCATGACATTCCATTTCTGGTAAGATTGTTAGTTAATCAAAATGAATGAAAAAAAAAGAAACATTTTCTCAATGTAATCCATTCAGAAAATATGGATATTATAATAATTTCAATATTTATTTCACGTCTTGTCCCAGCTAAAACTGAATCCAAATCCTGATGTTTAGTTTCCTCTGTATCATATAAATATCTACATTAGTTTTAATATAATGGAAGGAATGCAAACTTTCTTTTTACAAATAAGTGCTGACGCCTATAAATCCCAGCACAGCACTTTGGGAGGCCAAGGCAGTCAGATCACGAGGTCAAGATTGAGACCATCCTGCCTGACGTGGTGAAACCCCATCTCTACTAAAAATACAAAAATTAGCTGGGCGTGGTGGTGCATGCCTGTAGTCCCAGTCAGAGAGCTTAGAAGCACAAGAGGATGGTAGATAGGTAAGTCACTGACCAGCACATTCATATCCCTAGTTTTGAGTTTCTGAAGAGAATGTTTGTTGCAAGACACCTTCTCTTTGATGTGCTAGTGAAAACGAATTCAACTTAAAAACTGAACTCAGTATTTCCTCTTTTTGATCTCTGACTGAAACCCACTTCACCCCTGCTTTTTCTAACTTTATACAAATGGCACCAGTGGTCATCCAATTATAAACATATATATTTAAGGAAGGGTCCATGTCTTCACTTTTTCCCTCAGTAACCTTCGCCAACCATTTACTGAATACTATCAATTTCACTCTCAAATATCTTTCAAATTTCTTTTCACCTATGGATTCCTGCCATTAATAATTTACTTTGAGCAGATCTTCATCTTGAATCTCCAGGATTACTACAAATATTTTATAAGTAATCTCTCTGCTCAAGTATCTTCCATCTTTATGTGAATTTTTCATACTGCTAAGGCAGTGATCAAGCCAAAACACATATCAAATCATAGCCCTCCCTTTTAAAAAACATTTTAGTAGACAATCCATGACCTAATTCTTTCTATTTCTCAAGTCCAGTCTTTCATCATTCTTTTATTTGCACTTCAAACTTAAATGATTCTAAAACCTCTTGTTTCTCCCAAACCTCTAGAATATATGTTGATACAGTGACATTGTACATCTTGGTTACTTTATATAATGTTCCTCCTAGTTAGTGGCATCCGATGAACGTTCATTCAATAATCTTATTCAAGTGGTGTGTGTGTGTGTGTGTGTGTGTGTGTGTGTGTGTATAAAATTTACCTCAATCTTTCCATAGAGAGAATTTATATCTCTTTAGTATAGATTTTTTCTATCTTATACACACTTTACATTGTTTATGTGTGGTCCCAAATTTACTGACACTATATTCAGACATAAAGATAACTCATTTTATTCCTTCCTTGTTTTGTTTCCTTTTAAGTCATTCTTCTCCATTAAAAATCCTCATTATGGTAAGCGAGATGGGAATTTGTTAAAATCCAGAAAAGTCCTTCTAATTTGATAATTTTATATGCCCATAAGTAATGCAGTTTCTGTTAGATAAAATGTTCTTTTAAAAGAATATTTTCCATACATACTTTATTGCTAATTTCCAAGATATGAAGTGGATTCACGTGAATTATTTGACCGTATGGGGGTCAAGTAAAAGTGATATCCTCAGGAGCCTCTGATTAGAAATCACTAGTCCAGATTTTGCTCTTAGTTGATACCTGCTTGTATCACCCCATGCTGTCATTGATGGCATATCTCATGCCAATTCCCAAATTTTTTTTTATATTAGTCTTCTTTTTGTATTAATTGTACATATTTATAGCATCTCCTGGGATGTGGCAGCTCTACATCAACCCTTATTACCACAGATGCCCTTGAGTCTATCTACATATTCTCCACCTGCCATTTTGGGTCTGCTGTGATTCCCATATAACCATGAACCAGGAAGTTCACTTTGCATCTTTTGGCAACAGAGATCCCATATTAAGATTCCCATATTATATTGTAAGGGACTATATTATCCACTCCCATATTAACACTGTTCATGTAAGATAAAAATGGAGAAAATGTTTGAATATTTAAAGTGACGACTTCCTTCTGTATAGCCACACTCAATAAGGGCATACTGTAGTTTCTACAATGAGGTGCTGTGAGATGGAGAGTACTAAACAATAAGAAAGATGAGATCTTTCTTCCTTAGGCATTTTTCTTAAATATTTCAATATTATCTCACCCCTCAAATATTATCCCAGCCCTCCAATATTATTCCATTCTTGCATCGACAGAGGGGTATTCTGGCCTTAGGTTTTATTATATTCAATGTTACTTATCACTTTTTATTTTTACAATGTTATGTGTGACAGAAAGGAAAATTTCTTTCACAGTCCTTCTTGCTTAATTGAGACCTCCACTACATAAAACACTAAAATGATCAAGAAGACCAATCAGGTGCCAACGAAATTAATAAAATATGCTTCCTTTTAAAAAATGCTTAGATTACAAGTCCATAATCCCATGGTTGACAATTATATTCAATCAATAAATTTCTAATTCTACATGATGAACACACCTTCATTGAAGCTCGGAAGTTCGTGGTATCAGTTGGATGTCCCAGGGCAGCAATATTTACATGCCATAAAATATCTGAAAATGATTTAACACCATCACTAGTCAACAAAATCAAACATTTGCCTGAACATGTGACCAAATATTTTTCTGATATGATATACATACACTTACACACACATATACACACATAAAAAACACACACACACACATGTAAACATATGTGTATACAACATTCATATATATTAAAAGGTCTTTTTATATTTAATTTTTATATAATCTGTTATAGGATGTTCTTTCAATTTACTTATTTTGAACAACAAAATACTGTTCAGAGAAGATTTCAATGGAATTAAAACTCTTGATGAAAATATAACCTTATTATTTGTCATTAGATACCACCATAAATGCATGCAATACATAACATACACTTTTAAAATATCACTTCATTTATGTTGTAATTAAGCCCTTATTCCAAATAGAAATTTATTTTAAATATTCATGCTTTTGCACAGATATTTAATATCTTAAAATTTCCCACCAAATTCTGATTTTGAAACTATTTAAAATGGGAAAAGATAAATGAAGATTGAAATGGAATTTTATAAACACATCACCCAAATATTTACCAGTTGTTGACAAGTTTTCATGTTGTAAACATCATGACACTTAATGTCTCATTAGACATTGACATTTCTTTTGTCTCATTTAATCTGGAAAGTTAGCCACACTTTACTTTTTATTATGACTCTATTGCTTTTTTTAAGAATGTATGCCAATGGTTTCACCAAATAAGTCACATTTTAATTTTTATATTTTATTTACGAAAATATTCAGAATTTTTTACTAAGAATATACAGATATTATGGTGTGTCTTCTTTATTGCCTCACATCAGAGCCATATAATGTCACTTGTTTAAAAAAGTTATTTTGTCTTCATTTTTTCCACAAATTTTTATTGTGTAAGAATACACATAACATAACATTTACTGTCTTTATCATTATTAAATATGAGGTTCAGTGGTATTAAATATCTTAATATTGTGCAACAATCACCATGATTAATCTCCATAACTCTTTCCGTCTTGCAAAACTGAAGCTCTCTGCACATTAAACAATAATTCCTCATTACCCCATTACCCCAATGCCTAGGCACTGGCAACCACAGTTCTACCTTATGTCTCTACAATGTTGACGACACTAAGTACTTCACATAAGTGAAATCATCCAGCATATGTCTTTTCTGTAACTTGCGTATTTCACATAGCACAATGTGCTCCAGTTTCATCCATGTGATAGCATATGTCAGAATTTCTTCCCTTTTTAAGCCTAAATGATATACCATTGTATGTATATTCCATTTTTCAATTCAATCATTCATTAGAGTTTTCCCCACATCTTAGTTACTGTGAATGATGCTATGAACATGGTATACAAATATCACTTTGAAATATTACTTTCAAATATTTTGAATATATAACCAGGAGAGGAATTATTGGACTATGTGGCTAGTATGTTTTAATTTTTTTGAGGAACTCTCATACTGCTTTCTACAGTGGTTGTATCATTTTACATTCTCAATGTACACAAAAGTTCTAATTTCTCCACATACTTACCAACACTTGTTGTTTTCCATTTTTTGATAGTAGCTACTGTAATGAGTGTAATATGGACTATGGTGTTAATTTAGTGTTGAACTTCATTCTTTTGCATGTATGGCAGTTTTCCCAGAATCTTTTTTTGAAAAGGCTATTTTCCCAATCGAATGGTCTTGGCACTCCTGTTAAAAATAATTTGACTACGTATGTGAAGGCTTATTTCTGGAATCTCTGTTCTATTTTATTAGTCTATGTGCCTGTATTTAGGAAAGCACCATGCTGTTTTGATTACCATAGCTTTGTAGCAAATTTTGAGTCAGGAAGTTGTGTCCTCCAGCTCTGTTCTCCTTTTTCAGTAAAGTTTTGCTATTTGTGATTCCTTGAGACTTTAACTTTCCTGCTGGTGTTGTTTGAAGCAAAAAAGGTTCTAATTTTGATGAAGTCCAATTTATCAATCTTTTCTTATTTACTTATTTATTGTCTTTCTGGTGTTACAGCTAAGAAACCACTGCCCAATTCCAGGTCACAAAACTTTATCTCTGTTTTCTCTTAAGATGTATAGAGTTTTAGCACTTGGATTCAGGTCTTTGAATCATATTGAGTTAGTTTTTCATAGATTATGAAGCAGAGGTCCAAATTTGTTCTTTCGAAAATGAATATTAAGCTGCCCTAGCACCATTTGTGAAAAGACAATTATTTTCCCATTAAATGATTTGACACTCATGTCAAAAGTCAATTCATCATAGATGTTGAATTTATATTCCACTGATTGATCTATCTATCTATCTATCTATCTATCTATCTATCTATCTATCTATCTATCTATCTACATATGCCATCATCACACTCTTTTGATAATTGTTGCTTTGTTGTGAGTTTTAAAATTGGGAACTATGAGACCTTCAAGTTTTTCTTTTTTTTATCAGTATTGTTTTGTCTATTCTGGGCCCTTTGAATTTTCATACACATTTTAGAGTAAGTGTGCTCTTTTTTTGCAAAAAGAAAAATCAGTTGAAAATTTCTAATGGCCACGCTGAATTTGTAGAGCAATTTGAGGGTGTCGTCATCTTAACAATATCGAGACATACATTTCAAGAACAAGAAGTATCTTTCCATTTATTTAGGTCCTCTTTAATTTTTTTCTGAGACTATATTTTGTATTTGATGAACAAATCTTGTACTTCTTTGGTTAAACTATTTCCTAGTGTTGATTGTTTCTGATGCTAGTGTAATGAAATTAAATTTCATTTAAATAATTTTAATTTTCAATGAAGTTTTATTTTCATTGCTAATGTATAGAAATACAACTGATTTTTATATTCATTTTTTATCTTGAAGTTTTGCTCAACTTGTTTATTAGCTCAAATGCCTTTTAAAAATTCTTTAGGGATTTTTGCATTTAAATCTAATACCATTTTGAGTTAACTTTATATAAATATTAAGCAAAAGTTAAGCTTATTTTTTTCCTCTCTTCTTGGCCTATGGGTGACCAATTTCTCCAGCACCATTTATTGCAAAGTCTAGCTTTCTTCCATTGAATTGCATCTGATTGTGTATAGAATCAGTTATGACATATATGTGTGTGTGTGTATATATATAATGTGTGTGTGTGTGTGTGTGTGTGTATGTATATATCCATCTATTTCTAGATTCTCTATTCTACTGGATACGTCTATGTGTCTATCTCTATGTCAGCACCACAGTCCTGATCACTGTTATTATACAGTTAGTCCTGAAACTGAGTGGAGATGTCCCCTCACCCCATTTTTCCCTTTCAAAATCGTTTTAGCAATTCTACTTCCTTTGCCTTTACAGAAAAAGTTAAAGTTATATTGCTTATATCTTCTAAAAATCTTGCTGAGATTTTGATAGGAATTGTGATAAACTTCTTTTCAATTTGGAGAAAATTGGCAAATTTACCACATTGAATCTTCCAAACCACGAATTAATATTTGTTCCTTCAGTTACTTAAATCTGCTTTGATTAATCTTGTAATTTTAAAATATTTTACTATATAAATCTTGTACCTGTTTTGAAAGACTTACACCCCAGGTTTTGTTGCTCTCAGTAATTGTAAATAGTATCATACTTTCTATTTTTGTGACAAGTATATAGAAAAAGAATTGATTTTGTATCTTTATACTACTTCTTTGATCTTGCTGAACCCACTGTTATTTCTAGAAGTTTATTTATAGATTCCTAGTGATTTTATACATAGATCATTAGGTAATCAGCAAAAATAAATCACTTTCATTTTTCCTATGTGATCTGAATGTTTTTATTTTCTTTTGTAGCCTTATTTTACCAGCTAGAAACTTCAGTATGATGTGGCATAATAGTGGTGAGAGTGAATATCATTTTCTCATTTCAAATTTTAGAGAGAAAGCACTTAGAAGTTTACTATTAAGTATAATATCAGCTAAGTAGAAGACACTCATGGCTTGAGATAATGGCCTTTGCTGTTTTCCTCAGAAATTTTACATGTAATCATCATTGAACTTTGTCAAATAATTTTTCTGCATTCATTGAAATAATCATATGGCTTTTCTTCTTTCACATCTTAGTATGGTGTATTATTTTGAATGATTTCCAACATCAAATCAGCTTTGCACCTCTGGAATCAACTTATTTGGTCATGGTATGGAAATATTTTTTATGTTAGTAAATTCTGTTTGCTAATTTTTGTTAGAAACTTTGCACTTTGTACCTATATTCATGACAGATATTAGCTTTCTTCCTTTTCCCCCTTTTCTGTCTCTTTCTAGTTTTGATATCTAGGCAATTCTAGATTCATTAAAAGAAAAGGGAAATGTTTCCTCCTCTTCGATTTCTTGGAAGAGATTGTGAGGAATTGGCTTTTCCTTAAACATCCGGCAGAATTATTTAGGAAAATCACTTGGGTTTAGAGGGCTTTTCATTGTTGTTTTAAATCACAAATTCAATTTTCTTAATAATTAGTAGGACTATTCAGTTTCCTTTATACTGGATGAATTTTGGGAATTTGTACTTTTCTAGGGTTGGCCCATTTTATGTAACTTGTTACATTTTGTATGCAGAGCCTTTTGTAGTATTGTTTTATTATCATTTTAGTGTCTGTGTGGTCTGTTGCGATTTTCCTTCTTCATTATTAGTAACTTGTGTCTTTTCCTCTTTGTCAGTCTTGTAAGAAGTTTGTCAAATACATTGATCTTTACAAAGAACCAGCTCAATTTTATTGATTTTCTCCATCACTTTTTCTATTTACAATTTCATTTCTTCCTGTTCTTATCTTTATCACTTCCATCCTGCTGCTTGTCTGGGGTTTATTTTGCTCCTGTTTTTCACGGTTTTAGAGATGTATGACAAAATGAGTATTTGTGCTACCCTGACCACATTCATATGTTGAATCCCTAACTTCTACTGTGTGTGATTGTATTTGGAGATGGGACTTTTAAAAAGGCAATTAAAGTTGAATGATATCATAAGAGTGGGGCACCGATCTGACAGAACTAGTATCCTTATAAGAAGAGAGACAAATGAGCTCGTTCTCTCTCTACACACATGCACCAAAGAAGGCCATGTTAGGTCGTAGTGACAGAGCTGCTATCTGCAAATCAGGGAGAGAGCCCTTTCCAGAATCTAAATTGCTGGAAACTTGGCCTGGAACTTCTAGCCCCTAAAATTGTGAAAAAATACATTTCTGTTATTTAAGTCAACCAGTCTATGATATTTTGTTATGGCAGCCAAAGCAGACTAATAAAACCTGTCTACAGTGTTGTTGAGTGTGTCTTTGTAGATATATTTCTCTTTTTAGTGGTTGCTGTGTCTCACTGCAGTCTACTGGCATCAACTTTTTACCATTTCATCAGTAATTTAGAAACCTTATTTCCCTTTATTATCATTATCAAAATTTTTTTATCATAATTATTTTCTATACCTACATTTAGAACCACATAGGACAGTGTTATGACTTTTGCTTCAACTTTCAAACATAATTCTCTCGAGACAAGAAAAGTCTATTGTATTTACCTATATTTGTGTGAAATGTGATTTTTTCCTCGTTTCAATATTCTTTATTATTATTTTTATCTGTTTAGAAAATTTTCTGTAGTCATTATTTTAAGGGAAATCTCTTGTAATTGAATTTTATTCTTTATTCTTTATCTGAGAATGTCTTTCTCCTTCATTTTGAGGGATATTTTCTCTGAATATAAAATTCTGTTGTGACAGTGCTTTTCATCTGTGTGTGTGTGTGTGTGTGTGTGTGTATGTGCACATGTGCTTTCTTTCAATACATGAAAAATATGAAAAATATTGAGACACTTCCTTCTGGCTTTTACTGTCTCTGATGAGGCCTCCACTGTCATTCAAACTGTTTTTCCCCTACAGATAATATGTCATTTTACCCTCCCTCTTCTTTCAATATATTTTCTTAGTGTTTAGTTTTCAGAAGTTTGATTATCATGTCTTTTGGTGTAAATGTCTTGGACTTTATCCTGTTTGCAGCTTGTTAAACTTCCTGAATTTGTAGACACATTTTCCCCAAATTTGGGAGACTTTCTGTCATCTATTTTTTTGAATAATGTTTTCAGCCTTGTTCATTTTTTTTCTTCCTGAGAATCCAGGGACAAAAATTTTAGTTTTATTGTTTAATACTATAACTTTTGATGCCCTATTTTCTTATAGCTGTTGTTGTTCCTCTTGTCTTATTTTATCTCTTTTGTTCTGTTTGGATAATTTAATTTTTCCTACTTTCAGATTTACTCTTTCTTTTCCTCCATTCAGCAGTTCTGTCTATCAACCGTGTACTTCATTTTGCTTATTGTAATTTTCTGTTCTACAATTTCATGTCTCTCTTTTTCTTCTATTTCTTTTTTGAGACTCCATATTTGTTGAAACTTTCTGCTTTTTCAGTGTTTAAGCATGTTTGCAAATGCTCACTGTAGCAATTTTATAATAGATATTTTAACATTTTTACAAAAAAATTTAACATCTATGCTGTCTTGGTGGTGATTTATTGATTTTCTTTTTCGTTAGTTTGAGTTGTTCCTGGTTTTTGGTATGATAAGTAATTTTATAGAAACTTGAGCATTTTGAACATGACTATGTTTTAAGTCTTCTGTTTTATTCTCCTGATGCCTGATGACCTATCATTACTGCCCTGCCAGGGCCCCTCACTGGGCATGTATTGACACCCACAAAACATCTCATTAATACTGAGTATGGTGGGTGTTCTGGCTGTCTCCTAAGCCTCCTGTGATATATCTGGTTGGGATTATCTTCGTACTGTTCCCTATTTGGAATCCACAGACAGAATGGAAGCATGGGTGATCAATACTACTGGGCAGTAGTGAAAGTCCTGATACTCTACAATGTTTCCTCTGACACCACTCAAAAGAGGAAGACAGGAGAAGGACACCTGAGAACACTGCTTAGGTAGCAGTCTATATTCCTCACTGTGGTCACTGCTTTTCCAGAGGGGTATGGGCTTGCCTGGCTATAGCCTGGCAGGGATGTAAGGTCTGGACCTATAACTGGACTTCTTTGATACCACCTTAGTGAGAGGTTTGAGGTGCCTAATTTTGGCCTGAAGAGCATGAAATCTTAAGCTTTCCATTAGGTCTTTTGTGTTATGGGTAAAAATGGGGGACATATGTTTTTTATGCAATATTTTTCTGTAATAGTGCAATTATTGTCTAAAAGTTTTGTCTGTACCCTTTGAGGTTTCCAGCTGTCAGTTTCTTTGGCTCTAAATTCATGATGTAGAAAGAAAAACAAACCAAAGAAAAACAAGGATCTCACTATCCTATAGTTCCTTGGGTCCAGAGGCCTCTATTTGGTCCTTAGGTTTTTCTCTGCCTTTCAGAGTTTACTTATAATTTTCATATGTACTGCTTAAGGTTTTTATTTGTACTTAGCAAAAAGAGAAGGGAAAATATAATTGCTGCAACTTTCTTGAAGTAGAAGTCTTATAAAATTATTTTAAGCATGAAAAACCTAAAGTCATATATACTTGTGTGTCCATTAATCTATATTATCTGTATTTTGAACATGTACAGAGATGTTGCTAACTATATTTGAAAAATTTACCTGTATCTGATGTTTTCAGTACCAACTCATTACTTCATCCACTCAAAGATTTTAAGACAAACTTTTAATCATGCATGTGTTATTCTCTTCTCTGTCATCTGCAAATTTGGTATTTTCCATAGATTGATTAAAATTATTGATAAAATGTTGATAAAACAGAAGATAGGACTCCAGATAAAGCTATGATGTATTTTATCAACTACTTGTTTATATGTACATCCAGAAACTGCTTTTGCAATGTTTTTAATGACCAGTTATTGTATTAATTAATGGCCATAAAAATCTAAAAAGCAAACAAAAACACAAAAACAAACAAAAAAAACAAACAAACAAAAAATGAAAACCACCTTCTATTCCCCGAAGTTTATACATCTGGTCAGTGAGGTGGAGAGATGCACACACGTGCACAACCATATTCACAAACACATTTTAGAAAATCCTGTCTATAAAATAAATTATATATAATATATATAATTATATGTAATGTGTAATATATGCATATATCATGTATAAGTATATATATAAAATGTATAATATAGTGGTAGCATAGGTGTAAAAGATACTAGGTATTCCTAAGGCAGAGAAGACAACAGTACACACATTTTACTGACTGATAAACAGATACTAGGCCTTGTGGTATCAGGATAAATTCCTAAGTGTAAAACTATAAAAGAAGTTTCTGATTTCTGAGGACTTTAATACTAGTGATACTATTAGGAAAACTGTTAGTCTCAGCTGGATGAGAAGGTATAATGAATATTATTAGAGTTACTTTTTACTAGGATTGAAAGCTAACTTACACAGGTGGGTGTAATTGTCATTCCATTTAGATTTAGTGAGATGAAATAGCATTTTACATGATTGCCCAGTTAAGAATTTGTTCAACTAGATTCAAACCCAGGGCTGTCTCACTCCAAAGTACAAGTTTTTGATTACTATATTATATTGTCTTCTCAATATATAACAAGTTTTTATGGGTCAGCATAATGCGATATACATGCACAGATCCCTTTTGTTTGGGCGGAGGAGCTAGTGTGTTTGTATCTGGGCATATCAGAAAGAGAGGATAATTTGCTTATATTTTCATCAATATTTCCTCAATATTATTTCTCCAAACTAAGATTTTGATAAATATTTAGAGATTAAAATAAATACAAAATCATACTCCCTGACCAAAACTTGCTCGAAAATTATTAAATTGCACTCATCAGACACATGTTGAGCTGACAAGGTATTAATACCCTTCCATGAAAGCTGAACAGCCTAAAAGGCATCTGAATTGTAGAACATTCAACCTATATTCAGACATAAGCCTTGAGAGGGGCCCCGGGCCGAGCAGCCAAAATCGACTTCAGATAATGGTTTTCAATTCACTTTACTGCACAGTTGACTTGAGAATTAAGCTTACAATGTTCTATTTCACATATCATGGCTGAATTGGTTCTACCTTGAGCATTTCTGAATGCAGGTATAAATTGACGCTTGCCTAAACCAACATAAAAATCTTAGTAAATCCCATAGATAAATTCAAGGGAAAAAACAGATACCAAGAGTGTCAAATGCCAGAAAAAAAATTTAAATAAAATCAGGATTGAAGAGTGCTGAATGAACTTGGTGTAGCAATCATCAAAAGCATTATTCAGTAAACTTTCAGTGAAGAGTTAGATACAAGAGTAAGATTGAAATAGGTAAATAAGTGATTGGAAGGTAAACATATGGACTGAGACATATTGCCATAACTCTACAGCACTTTTTCTTTTCATAGTCAAGCTTTCTAAAGCTTTTTTATTTTTTATTATTTTTATTTTTATTTATTTATTTATTTGAGACGGAATCTCGCTCTGTCGCCCAGGCTGGAGTGCAGTGGCCAGATCTCAGCTCACTGCAAGCTCCGCCTCCTGGGTTTATGCCATTCTCCTGCCTCAGCCTCCCGAGTAGCTGGGACTACAGGCGCCCGCCACCTCGCCCGGCTAGTTTTTTTGTTTGTTTGTTTGTTTGTTTGTTTTGTTTTGTTTTGTTTTGTATTTTTTTAGTAGAGACGGGGTTTCACCGTGTTAGCCAGGATGTTCTCAATCTCCTGACCTCGTGATCCACCCGTCTCGGCCTCCCAACGTGTTCTAAAGCTTTTAAAGTCTTTCTAAGTTGATAAAAAATTTAAATACAGTTATGTGCTCAGACAAAGAAATGCAAAGATGTGCAGTAGGAAGACTAGAAGGTTCACACACGTCTTTTACTAAAACAATGGTGAGAGTCAAACTCCACAGTGCAGAAACATTAATTTGTTTTGCATAGCAAAAAATTTATCTCTTTGGAAGAGAAGTCAGGTGGACACATAATTCTCAACTTCAGGCCTCCCATTTTCCTGATGTCATGCTCTTGTGTAATCTCTTCCTTTCAACGGAAGGTTTAACCAAGTGAACTTCTGATAATGTATAAAATATGCAACACAGAGGATATGTCAATGATATCAGCTCTCTATTGCCCTCTCTTTCTGTTTCTCAAAGAAGTAAGTTGCCATAATGTAGCTACCCCATAGAGAAGTTCATATAACAATCAACTGTTATCTCAGATCAAAAGTCAGAAAAGACCTGAGGCCTCTAACATTCATGAGGGAACTTGGAAGCAGGTCCTTTCCCAATCAAACTTTGTGATGACTGCCGTCACAGCTGACAACTCAATGGCATCCTTATGACAGACCTTGAGCTAGGGGACCCCAGTCAAGCTGCACCAGATTTCTGATCCACACTGACAGAGGTGGAGATAAAGTATACAGGTTGTTAGAAATGTCACATATTTTAATGACTGTGTCTGAATTTCATAGTAATAGTTTATCATAAAGGTAAAAATTATCTTATAAAATATGAACAGGGGAAGATATTTTCAGACTGTACTCCTCTAAGGCCTTTTGAGTGGGTCTAGGAGAGCAAGCGCATCAGCACCATGGAGAGCTCCATGAACACGCCTCTGTAACATTCACTTAGTGTCACCATTTATGTCTCCTTGTTTTTAGCTCTGTTACAAAATGTCGATCTTGTTGATACGTATTCTCCACTCCTTTCATTAAAGTCTTTAACGTATTTTTCATAGTTAAAGTAAATTTTCTGTCTGATAGTACCAGTAGCGAGGGCATATTTGAGTCTGGTTTTGTGGATTACCTTCTTTATTGAGAGTGCTTGCTGTTCTTGTTTCTTGGTGTGTGTGGTTTTAAATGATTTGGGAATGAAAGCTTGTATCTCATGTTAGCCAACAGAGACTAAATTAAATAATATCAATGCCTGCACATGGACACCTTTCTTTTGCTTCTAGGCCTTCAGTGTGGGATGTTGATATGAAATTTATATGGAGTAGAGAGGGTCCTGATTCCTCTGGGATCAATACTTTGAAGGGTTATGTAATACTGCATCTCTGAGTCTTCTTTACCCACATACAGAATGTAACTGAGAATGAAATCCCGAGAGGAAAGTAGCACTAAACAGAAGAGGATGAAAAAGACATCTCTTTATATTTTGAACAAGAAAATCTTTTAACCTGTAAGAATATAACTTTTGTTGGCTTCTTAGAACACTGAAGTAAAACAGCAACCCACTAGCCTGAAACCTAAGGAAAGACACACAATTCCAAAGAGGTTCAGATCTCAAGCACTTGAAATTTGCAGCGGATGCAATGTGATGTACAAACTCTTAAGAAGAACTACAGAATTCAATAAATTCTTAAAATGATTGTAGGATGTTGTGGGTCTACATAAACATTGGAGGACACAGAACCAAGAGCCATTAACACTTATAGGCTCTTCTTCATGAACTCAATTGCATGCTTATGAGAAAGACTGAAGTCAGGACAAGAGACCAGAGAAAGAATCCTTTGTGCAAATTTGGAAAAGAAGAGCTGTATGCTCCCCCTTTCATATTATGTGGGAAAGTGACACCACCTCAGAATGATCCTTGATCCTTTCCTTCCTAAGAGAAAAGACATCAAGACATTGGGAGAAGAGGAGTAAATCCTGTTGTGTTTGGAGCACAGGTGAAGATCCATTGCAGTGGGGGGAAGAGAAGAGAAAGCATCTCATTCTCTGCCGGAGTGATGGGTAGGAACAGTACACAGATATGCCCTATAACTAGCATGGAGACAGCATCACTGAGAAGAAGCTAAGTCTGAGGCTAAACCAAGACAACAGAAAATTACCCCACTCTCCCCATCTAGAGGCTGGCACGCACTGAGTAACAAACAACAGCAATCCATTGTTGGGGAGGCTCAAGAGCACGAGAGACACATTTTCTGAGGCACAAGCACAGATAAAACACCTAAAACTTAGGGTGGAGCAACATTGAGTAAAACCATAAGAAGAATTAACTCCCACATTAAGAACAGGGTAATTATGGAGGAATCTGAAGCCCATCGTTTGTGAGAATAGCCATAACAACAATACAACCAACCTGGTTAACTCCTAAATAGGTTGACTTAACATCCCACAGCAAAGGCTTAGAAGAAAAAGAAACGTGTCCATTGGCAGACATTGATATTATTTAACACAGTCTCTGGTGGCTTACATGAGATATCTAGTTTTCAATCCTAAATCATAAAAAAAAAACACACACACACACACAAAGAAACAAGAACAGTAAACACTCTCAATAAAGAAAGTAATCAACAAAACCATGCCTTTGTTGTTGGAACTATCAGAGAGAAAATGCGTTACAACTATGAAAAATACATTTAGAACTCTAGTGAAAAAGGTGAATAACATGCATGAATAAAATGGGAATTTTGTTATAGAGATGAAAACAAGGAGACAGAAATGGTCACCCTAAGGGAATGCTGCCTCTGCCTTGGTACGGAGCTCTCCATGGTGCTGATTCACGTGCCCCACTAGAACCACACAAAAGGCCTTTGAGAAGGTATGGAAAATACCTTCCTCCATTTATAATCTGATCAACGGTCTTTTTTTTATCTTTATAATAAAATGTTACTATAAAATCTAAACATATTCAACTAAAATATGAGACATTTCTAACAAGCCGTAAGCTTTATCTCCACCTCTCTCACTGCATATAGTGAACTTTGTGCAGTGGAGCTTTTATCGAGTTTCCCTCAATTAATGCATGTCTCAGAGTGAACATGTTTTTTAAACTGCCTAGAAAAATTTCTTTCCTTTTGATTTTGTTACTAAAGTCAGAGAAGGTTTTGGAAAACAAAGCAGAATTGTGAAAGTTTTACTGAGATTTGATACAAAATTTATATGGAGAAGAGAGGGTCCTTATTCCTCTGGGATCACTAGTTACATGAGTTGTGTAATGCTGCATCTCTGAGCCTTCTTTACCCACATACGGGAAATAACTGAGAATGAAATCCCCAGAGTAAACTAGCACCAAGTTGAAGAAGAGGTTAAAAAAGAGACCCCTTTATATTTTTTCCCAAGTCTTTATTTTTTGGCTCACCAGAAACCTGCTAAAAGCCTGGATTAGAATAAAGATTTTTAAGTAAGCATGAAACTGCAAGTAAAATTACAGAAAATTCAGGGAATACTTTAAAATCTTGAGAAATTTTTAGCCAAACAGAAAACCCAGAATCCATAAAAGAGGGAGACCAACACATTTTACTAATTAAAAATATATTAATTTAAAAATACAACAGAAAACAATGAAAAAAAATACAATGTGGGTATAAGTATTTACCACAAATGCAACAAAGACTTCATTTTCAAAATATGTAAAATTCCTAACAGATCACTAACAATGAAAAAGACAAACCCAAAACTGGTAAAATAAACAAAAATGTATTTCATTAAAAAGATAAAACAATTAGCAAGTGAAAATGTATTTTAAAATTTACTACCTCAGTAATAGAGAAAGTGAAAACTAAAATTAATAATTTTTTCTTGTAGTGCAAATTGGCCAACATAAAATTTATAGTATTTATTAAGCACATGCTTTAATCCCAGATTCTCTTTTTGGCAGTTATTTTAAATAATTTTTACACTTTTACACAAAACATATATGACCAAGAAATTTATGGAATATTTATAATAGCAGATATCAGGAACATTTAATTTTTTTAAATTGGTGACTATTAAATTAAATATATTGTTTTCACATTAGCAATTCTATGCAACATTTGAAAGAATTAAGCATACTTGCATGAACTATTCTGCAAAGCTTCAAGTTTCCAATTTAAATGAAAAACAAGATGGAAAACAACATATTGTTTTCTATGATTTTGTGTTAAACACACACCTGAGAAACCTTATATATCTATGTATACATATATTGCAGGGCAATTAAAAAGTGGAAGAAATAAACACTCTATTGATTATGGGAGTTACACCTAGAGCAAAGATTTAAGATATGTATACAGTCTTTAATTTTTTTCACAGTGGGTAATGTGCTTTTGTAACTACGTAAATGTATTCATCTGTTTTCATACTGCTATAAAGAACTGCTCGAGACCAGGTAATTTAAAAAGAAAAGAGGTTTAATTGACTCACACTTCAACATGGCTGGGGAGGCCTCAGGAAACTTACAATCATGATGGAAGGCAAAAGGGAAGAAAGGCACCTTCCTCACAAGGCAGCAGGAGGGAGAAATCCTGAGCAAAGAGGGAAGAGCCCCCCTTTATTAAACCATCAGATCTCATGAGAACTCACTCACTATCACGAGAACAGCACGTGGGAAAAAAACCCATGATTCAATTACCGACATTAGATCTCTCCCTTGACATGTGAAGATTGCAATTTAAGATGAGATTTGGGTGGGGACAGAAAGCCTAATCATATCAATAAAGATATTTTATTATTTATTAAAAAGGAAGTCAAGTTTTGTCACAACCAAACATCTTGGAAAATAATAAGTTTACTTTTGAAAAGATTTTTATGTTATTTTCCTTGAAAATGCTTGAAGAATCACAAATGGTTTGTACACAAAGCAACTTTATAATAGTCACAACACAAATTAATAAAAACAAATAAAGAAAAGAATGGAAGGAGGAAAACGAGGAAGGGAAGCATAAAGAATGTAGTAAATAGATGTCTCCTGAAATAAAAATTTTCTCAATTTCTACTTCAGGTATTTTACTTGCAAATGGGTGCCCTTGGGCAAATTATCTAAATTCTTCACTTATTAGAAAACTTACCTATATTATGGGAATGTTATAAATATTTAAATATGGTTGACATAAAATTGCCAATGCAAAATTCCAAAATTATAGTAGATACATGTCACCATTAATAACAAGATGTATCAAAACCTTATTTTTCTGTTCTATAATTGTCTTTTTTTTTGAGACAGGATCTCAGTCTGTCACCCAGGCTGGAGTGCAGTGGTGCAATCATAGCTCACTGCAGCCTCAAACTCCTGGGCTCAAGCGATCCTCCCACCTCAGTTTCCCAAGTAGCTGGGACCAGAGGCATGCACCACCATGAATTTTTTCCAATTGAGACAGGTTTTTCCTGTGATGCCCAGGTTCCTGAGCTCAAATGATCCTCCCATCTCTTTCTCCCAATAAACTCCCAAGTTTATATTAACAGATCAAAAATAAAAAGGAAAATTTATTTTTCCCCTTTCAGTCTCACTCATCTATAATTTTTTTAAAAGATAACAGTCATTTACATCTTTCTTATGAATATAATGTAAGGACCAAAGGAAAACTTCCTCGTTACCCTCTGAAGGGTCACTGAACCGCTGACAAAAGGCAGATTAATGAGATAAAATGCATAGAAATATATTAACATGCATGGAGGAAACTCACAGAGTGATTACCCCAAGCCCCTGTGAGGTTCAGAAGCTTATAGACCATCTTCTGGTTACATGATCAATGGGGGCTCAGAGAATGGCCCAAAACAGGTTATTGCAATAAGTTGGGTTGCAGGAGGGAGAGAAGAGCAGGCCTGGCTAGCCAAAGTGGTCTTGTTAAGCAGATGAAGCCTCGCAGGCAGCAGCCCCCTGAGAGAATAAGATGGGAAATGCTTTTTCGAGACTTTAAAGATGTTAGGTTTCTAGTTAATATTTCCTAGATCAGATAAAGGTGGGCCTCAGAAAAAACCTGACTGCGTCAATGCAGATTTCCCCTGCAGATGCAAATCTCATCCTGCAAGACAACTTTTTGACTATCTTTTTATTCCAAGCCCTTCTAAGTAGCCACCTTGACATATGCCAGGAAAATATATTTTGGAGTGAAGTAATTTGGCTTCCTTCAATAGGTTACCTTGTATGTTTTTTGAATTAATAGTACAGTCCTCAAAATAACACTTTTAAGGCCTTTCAGAATTACAAGACAACAACAACAAAAAAGCATTTTTTTTTTCCTAACCCTGTATAACAAATATTTCTATATTCACCTGTGCCATTTTTTTTTTCTTTTTTGAGTCAATGTCTCACTCTGACACCCAGGCTGGAGTGCAATGATGCAATCATGGCTCATTGCAGCCTCAATCTCCTGACCTCAAGCAATCCTCCTTTTTTGGCCTCTTAAAGTACTGGGATTATAGTGATCCTCCAAGTTTGTTTCAAATATTTGACTACTGATTTTTTCATCTTATGTAATAAGTAGGCAATTTAGTGATTTACAAAAGGATACTAGAAAAAAGAAGCCATAGATTGAATTGCCAACTATTTCAAAAATATAATATTTGAAGACCTAAGCCAGTGATCTCAAACTGTAGTTAAGTAATCAACTACTTAAAATGCATGTATCCCTGAACCCTCAAGAACCACTTAAAAATGTATAAATCCCTTAACTTACCCCATGGATTTGAATTCAGTGGATCTTCATTATTTCTAGGAATATACATTCTTACATATAACTCAAAGAAATTTGAGCTCATCACTCTTAGTTTACGCTTTAGTAAAAACTGCATTAAACTCCCCTTCCCTCCCTCTGTTTTTAGCCCCATGATGTAAGCTTCACCTCATGAGTCAATGGAGTCATTATATCTTCATAAGTTTGTAAGTCAGTCATTCACCGACTTATGTTTTGAGAAGATGAAGACCCATGATATACAACTTAATTGTGGCAGTTATGTAAAAATTCAACATATACATGTATAAAGAATTATAACACATAGCAGTTACTTACTCAAACAAGATGCAGAGACATTTGTTTTGATAGATGAGCTTTCTCAGTAGCTTTTTCTACTTGGCAAGCCAGGTGTATTTTTAGTAGAGGCAAAGCACCTGGTTTAGCAGAACAGCCATTATTAATCATTAGTAGAATGTGTAATTTACTGCCCAGAATGCTAACTATAATAGCTTCTTACATAAGCAAGGCTGAAGGACTGCCACTTAAATTGTTGACAGTAACTAGTAGATTACAGATTAAAAAATACTTTTATTGATAATTCCACAGAAACATAAAAATATCTGGTAAACATAAAAATGAATTTAGAAGGGGGTTATATAATTTAAATTTTCAATTTAATGAACTCTCTTTAAAGGCAAATAATATATGCATTATTTTGTGAAGATACATAGTAAATATGCCACCTTCAGAGAATGGTTTAATGAAATATTTTTATGCAAATAGAAAAATAAAGGATAAAGCCCTAAATACTGTCAAATGATGCCCCCAGTTGACAGGCAAGATGGACTCCCTGTGGCTCAAAAGAAAGAGCAGAGCCAAGAGGCCATGGCAGGCTGAGGAATGGTCAAGTTCTCTGTGTCCTACAAAGTGTTGTAAAACTTGTTTTTCTGCCTCCAAGTCAAATAACCATTTCTGGAAACAACAGCAGCTGGAAACTTCCCAAATGATCACAGCAGACCACCTGGTGCCAACTGACAGACCTCCTGGAACCAGCCAACTGAGAGAGAGACTGGCAATTTGGGGCTTAATGGTCATCCAATCACAACTCCGTCCCTCACTCCCCTGAATCCCCTCCCTTGCCTTCTGGTTTTCGCTTTAATCATCTCTAACTCTCCATCCTGCCCCTTGGAGGACACTTACTTTTGTACAACAGAGGCTATGTCTCCCTAACCTGTGGCTTTTTTAAAAAATAGAAAATAGAGCTCTCCCTTTTTGCTCTGCAGTTCACATGGTCTTTTGTTAACAAAACCAAAGATCACCTTGTTTAGAACAGAGTATACATTCTACCTATTATGGAATAAACTTTTGAACAATATTGAGTTACAAGTGCATAATATCAGCACATTGGGATATTCATGGCATAAAACAATATTGAATGAAAGCACCAAGAAAACAGGAAAGAAGTAAGAAACTTCAGCGGTGATGTAAGACCTGTTGATGTAGAATGAGGGCATACTGTGTATTAAAGTAATGTCACAGAGGCCTTGCATAGCAAACAAGAGAAAAAGTCTGCTTCTGTACAAAAAATGGGATTAAGATTCATGGCAAATATATTTCACTTCATAGTTGTGCTTAGTGTCACACTTAGAGATACATGCCCTTATGTTAACTCAAACACTCGCTGAAATGATAACACGAAAAATCATAGTTAAAGCATTTTCAACAAAAAATTAAAGTGTTTGGTCTAATTTATCTCAAAGGATTTATTCAGCTTTAAAAGGCTTAACAGTCCCTGTAATATTAACTGTAAATTAATCAATTTCTGCCTTGAAAACACAATAGAAAGTTATTTGAATACATGTTTTATTGATATAATTGGCAAATATTTAAAATTTATCTTAATAGCATATTAAACTCCAAGAAGTGAAAGATATTCAATTGGTTATTTCTAAAATATTGCCTCACTTGAGTATTCTAAATCAACTATATTTCATAGTACACATTCACATTAAACAACACGTTTTCAAAGGAAATGCATTTATTAGAAGTAACTGTTAAAATATAATATAGATGGTATAAATTATCATCCAAATTTAATAATAATTCTGTCAAGGCTAAACTGATATATACCTTTGATCTTCTAACAATTAAAAAGATCTTGCCAAAAAGTTATTATCAGTGAAATGTAATATACCATTTTAAGACATATTAATTTAACTTTAATAAATCTATCAGAAAAAAGGGTATAGATATTAATTATCACAACTGCTAATATCACAAAAAAGAGAAAATCAGAAACAATATGCCATCTGATGGAGGAACATAATATGATTCATGAAAAATTGCTGAATCCGAATGTTAAGCCTGAATCTGTAAAAACTCCCAAATTCAACTACCCATTTACAGAAATTCAGATATCAGAGAAATGTGCTAACCAATAGCATGAAGATTGAATCAACAAAATCCAGAACATGAAAGAATTTGCTTTCTCAACAAATAAACTGCAAGATGAAAAGCAAGAGATGGAAAAACTTGCCGTTGAGATACTGTGTGTGCATTTTCATGTTTATGTGAATGTTGGTGTGTGCACATGTGTGTGCATCAACCAATTACAATAAGTTTTATTTATGTGGATTTTAACTCAAACAAACAGATGAAAACAATGGAATTTTCCAGAGAACTAGAAATATATGAATAATAACTACATATTTAATTATGTAAGTTAGTTTTTAATGTGAATGTGATAATGACATTGTAGATTTTTTTAAAAATCTATTTTTGTAAGGTAAGAATTCTATTCATATTATTTAGAAATGCATATTAAAATTTTTACAGAAAAACTATGTTTTCTGGAAGTAGGTAAGGTATAGATAACACACCTTCAGACATGAGCTGGTAATTATTGACGCATAGGATAATTACATAGCAATTATATTACTTTTATTTTGCATGTGTTTGAATTTTTCTCAATCAAAAGTAAAGGTTATTTTAAAGCATATATTTATAGACAAATCATCATGGAGAACTTTATTAATGTTTTATAATTTATGATTTATAATAATCAAACTACAAAGTAGTTTGATTGCTTTTATTATTCAAAGTAGATTAACTTGTGTTGTTACTTCTCATAGGTAAAACTTTTTATTCTCTTTCATATGTGTAATTAAATATTTCCACTGGTTAGAGTGACTGAAGCCATTACAGATGATTGCATTTTATTATCTACTAACTACTTTCACTATTAGCATTACTCTTCTGATTAAAGGATTTATAGATATTAACATGATAAAGAGACAAGATAAAAGTGGATTCTGTAAGAATAATTTATTTTAAACTTCAGTCTTCTTATCTCAAATTTCCATATCCAAAATTGTGAGTTTTTTCTTCTCACAAAATAAAATGCATTACATATTTGAAGTGACAGCAGTGTGAACTTGTCAATTCCAATGATGTTCATAATAAGAAAGAAGTATGCCAGTGAAACATCTATTTGAAGATACAAGGAAAGTGAATTCCAGGCAGATGAGAAAGTAAATATAAAAGTTAAAATTCTGAGTTCAAAACAAGATTAAACTGCTTAATGAAGTGAAATAAATTCAGTTGTTCTGAAATGGAGTAAGCTGAGGAAAGAGGGGATTGAAATAAGTTACGTTTGAGGAAGCCAGAAATGATAATTTGTGGTAAGGAATAACCAAATGGCGAGAGCTGGTTAGAGGAATGGAGAGACACGATCTGGCTGCTGGTGAGAAACGAACTTCAGAAAGTGAAGCTGAGGAAGTGTTCAGGAGTGAAGTGAATGTTTGAGGAAGGTGAAACAAGGCAAACTACAGTCAACCAATATCAAGATCCTTGAAATTGTCCGGGAAAAGACTGTATTGGCATAGGGAAGTAAAATGATCAGATATGTACTTAGAAAATACAGAAGAAATGCTCTGAGATTAGAGGAATGGGAACAGGTGACAACTACAGGTTTGCTTCTCACCACCTCTCGCCCAAGCAGTTGCCGGAACAGCTTTGCCATTTATCAAGATGGAGAATCAGGGAGAAGAACAGATGTAGGGTTTAAGCTGTTTGTTTCTTTCCTTTTCTTTATTTCTCCCTCTTTTTCTTTCTGTCTTTTTTCTATTCTTTCTTTTTTTATTTTAAATGCATTTTGAAGTCTGTATTTTATATTCAGTTGAAGATGTTAAGTACACAGTTGTGCATATGAGTATGAAAAGCTCATGAGAAAGAATGTTCTAGAGCTATATATTTGATATCATTATACAGCTGAATTTTAAAGCTGTAAAACTAAATAAAGTTATTGATGCAGTGTGCATAGGACACCTCTTTACCATGAGATTAAGTATTAATTAGTTTTTGCACTGTAAAGTCAGCTAAAATGCATTACATTTGAGAGGAATGCATTAATGAACTGTTTTTGTACATGCTGTCTTTCCTGAGAAGAACATTTTAGAGTAAACCTCTTTGAATGTTCAGGAGCCCTACTATTTCTGACTGTGCTGCTTTAGTTACCTCTGAAAATACAATATATAAAGAAACTTACACAGCATATAAATTGATAGCTTTCAGACAATGAGTATTTGGCAGTGCTGGATGGTGATACCTAAAAGACAGAAAATAAAGAATATAAGACGGATTCATGTCTCCACTTACTCTCTGGAGGGAGCGTCTAGGACACAGCCAAAAGAGTGGGCAAGCCGAAGGCAGAGGGGCAGAGAAAAAAAAATGAAGAAATAATAACATAATTTTTCTAAATTTTATGAAAATTATAAGCCCATAGAGCTAAGAATCTCAACAAACTCCAAGCACAAGAAACATGAAGAAAATTAATAAAAGTATATCATCATGAAATTGTTCAAAGGGGAAAAAAGACATGTTATGGATAGAAGAATAAATATAAGGATGAAAACAGGTAAAACAAAACACAATAGAGCAGCATTTCATTGAACTTAAGAAATTGCCAACAATCTTTCAAAAACAAAGATGAAAATAAAGATTATTCCAGACTCAGAGAAACTACAAGTATTTATCATCAATAGGTCTACACTAAGAATATGTTAAAAAGACGTTTTTCAGGTGGAATAAAATGATACCAGATTGAAATCTGTAGCTCTAAAAGGAAGTAAAGTATATTTGAAATGTTGTATAGGTAAATAAATAGAATTTTTCTTCAATTTTAAATTTATTTAAATAGTAAGAGCAACATATTGTGATGCTTATACCATATGTAAAAGCAAATATGTAAAAATAATAGCACAATGTCTAGAAAAGTAGATGTAAAAACTTTTATTTTAAAGGTTTTTTAAGGTTTAAATATTACAACAGTATTTGAAGGTAAGCTGTGATAAGTAAAGGCCTACACTAGAAAATCTAAAGCAATTTCTCTCTCCCCCACTTCTCTTTCTCTCTCTCTCTCTCATGCACGCACACACACGAGAGAGAGAGAGAAAGATATATCTAATAAGCGCACAGAGCAAATAATACAGAATCATTTTAAATGGCAGGAAAAGGTAAAAAAAAAACTAAGAAAAAATGGATAAGAAAAAAATACAGCAAAATGATAGATACAACCTCTAAAATATCAATAATCAAATTAAAGGCAAACAGGATATGCTTTCCAATTAAAAAACAAAACTTGTTAATGGAATGGCTATATTAATATAAAATGCTGGAGATTCCAGAGGAAAAAAGGATCACAAACTACGTGAAGAGTTATTTAGTAATGACAAGTGAGTAGTTCATCAGAGATAAGAATTATAAATGTCTATGAACCTAAAAACAGAACTTCGGTTACGTGAAGAAAACACTGATAGAACTGAAAAGAGAAATAGAAAAAAAAAAAAACAAGTAAATTAGTTTTCAAACAACTGACATTTCTAAGCAGAGCAATAACAAGCAAATGAAATAAAAATAAATAAAATAAAATAAATAAAATGAAATAAAACATATACAGATTGGAAAATAAGAAATAAAGGTTCCTTGTTGCAGATAATATGATTGTCTAGTCAGAAAACTCCAAGGACATAGGAAAAACGAGAACCAATCAGAGAGTTTATCAAGCTTTCGTAGGACACAAACTCAAAATACAAATCAATCTTATTTTACATACTAGCAATAAACAGAAATTAAATAAGAAACACAATACCACTTAGAATACCACAAATAAATTAAATAAGTTGATGTTATTCCAACAAAATATTCACATATTTATATGCCAAAAAATTTTAAATTATGCTAAAAAAAACCATAGACCTAAACCATTGAAGACAAATATTGTGGCTGTGGAACAGAAGACAACATAACAAAGATGTCAATTTTCCCCCAACGTAATTTGTATCAAATTCAGGTAGATACTGGTAAATAGTGATATGCTATTTCTAAATTTTATAAGAAAATACACACAAAAAAATGGCCAGGCACGGTGGCTCATGCCTGTAATCCCAGCACTTTGGAAGGCTGAGGCGGGCAGATCACCTGAGGTCGGGAGTTCAGGACTAGCCTGGCCAATGTGGTGATATCCTGTCTCTACTAAAAATACCAAAATTAGCCAGATGCAGTGGCACCTGCCTGTAATCTCAGCTACTCAGAATGCTGAAGCAGGAGAATCACTTGCAGTGAGCCAAGATCACGCCATTGCACTCCAGCCTGGGCGACAGAGCGAGACTCCGTCTCAACAACAACAACAAAATACTGAATTAGTAAAATCATTTGAAATGTAAGAGCAAGGTTGTGGGATTCATGCAGCCCAATTATAACTCATTATATACCTACAGTAACCAAAACTGTATGGAAGGATAAACATACAACTCAGAGAACACAATCCAGATATAGACTCACAAAAATATGCCCAAATGATTTTTATAAAGGTGCAAAAGCAATTTAACGGAGAAAGAGAAGTCTTTTCAACCAATGGCACTGACAATATGAAATATGTTTTTTAAAAAGAACCACAACCTAAACCTCACACTTTATTCAAAAAATTTTACTCCAAATAGATCTAAATGTAAACCATAAGCTGTACAACATAAGAGAAAATCTTTGTGAATTTGGGCTAAAAAAAATGTTCCTAGACATGACCCCAAAGGCACAATGGATAACAGACAATACCAAATTGCAAGTAAGGACATGGAAAGATGTTCAATATTAATTAGCTGTTAGGACATGAAAATTAAAACCAAGATGAGATACCATCATTGCTATGTTTTGAATGTGTCGCCCAAAGTTCATGTGTTGGAAACTTAATACCCAGTGCAACAATATCGAGAGGAGAGGCCTTTAACAGGTGATTAGGTGATGAGGGCTATGCTCTCATTAATGGAGTAATGCTGTTCTCACTGGAGTTGGTTAGTTTTCTTGAAAGTGAATTTGTTACAAAAGCAACTCTGGCCCCTCTTGCACATGCCCCCTCCCTTGCCCTTTTGTCTTCTGCCTTCTGCCATGGGATGATGCAGTGAGGAGACCCTCACCAGGTGTGGGCCCTTTGATCTTGGGCTTCCTAGCTTCTAAAACAAAACAAAGAAAACAAACAAACAAAAAATCTCTGTTCCTTCTAAATTACCCTCTAGCAGGATTTCTGGTATAGCAGGACACAACAGGCTAAGACAATCTTAGGTATCTCAAAATTACTAAAATTAAAAAAAAAAAAAAATGACAACACTGGTGGGGAGGCTGGGGACAACTGTGGAAATATTGTGGAAACATAAAAGGGGATAGTCACTTTATCAGTTTTCTGTTGTTACTGTTTACCACAAACTTAGCAGTTTAAAACAAAACAGTCCATTTTCTCACAGTTTCCGTGTGTCAGGAGGCTGGTAGTAGATGGAGACTGCCTGACTTCTGTCACCAATGACCAGAGTTGGGGCAAACTTCACAGGTTAATGGCACAGTCCTTCATAAGATTGTTCTCACTTCAGACAGCCGCTTCACTTCTGGAAATTCCAAGACTACCCTCACTTTTGTCCAGTTGGCTATAATTTCTGAGACTGTCACTACACTATCTCCCTTCAGGTTCTGTAATTTTCTAGAGTGACTCATATAACCCAGGAAAATCCTATACATATGATTATGGTTTTATTATAGCTAAAGGATGCAAATCAGAACCGACCAAATGGAAAGACACTTGGGGTGAGGTCTGGGAGGGTTTCCTTCTTTCTTTCTCTTTCTTTTCTTTTCTTTCTTTCTTTCTTTCTTTTTTCTTTCTTTCTTTCTTTCTTTCTTTCTTTCTTTCTTTCTTTC
>NW_012102998.1:767363-800545 GCF_000951045.1 Mandrillus leucophaeus | reverse complement strand
TTTCTTTCTTTCTTTCTTTCTTTCTTTCTTTCTTTCTTTCTTTCCTTTCTCTATACATAGATTCAAGATTATTAATTTTGACTTCTTAAATTTAAATTTTTGATTGATTTATTTTTTAATGTTTATTTTAAGTTCAGGGATACAAGTGCAGGTTTGTTCCATAGGTAAACTCTGTCATGGAGCTTTGTTGTACAGATTATTTCATCACCCAAGTATTAAGCCTAGTATCATTAGCTGCTTTCTTAATCCTCTCTGAGAGGGTTTCAAAGGTGAAACTTTCATTATCCTCTCCCATGTAATCAGGGTTCATTACCCTCCAGGCACACTGATGTGTTACCATAATCAGACTACAGCCAATCAGGGAAGCTCACCCAGTGCTGGTGTCCAGAATTTTAATTATGACTTAATTATCTATGTGTGATTGAGTCACTGGCCATATGACTCAATCTTCAGCCCTTCTCATGTCCCCAGCAGTTAGGCTCAAAGCCCCAACCCTCTTATCACATGGTTGTTCTTTCTAGCTTGACCAGATCCCATCTTGAGTCATCTCCTTAACACAAATTAATCTAGGAGCCCACCATGAGTCACCTTGTCAGTATAAACTCTCATGTGTGAGCCGAAGGGTCACCATGAATAACAAAGATACTTCTATCACTTGACAAAACCCAAAGATTTAGAGGCTACCTACCTCTTAGAATCTGATAGTAAAAGCCGGACAAGTATTGTTTATTGTACGAATCCTCTTCTCAGAGTCTCACATGGTTAAAATTAAGATGTTGGGTACCTGTGTCTTCACTGGGTGGCTGGATTAATAGAGCTTATTTTAAGAAGACTCAGGTTGTTGGAAGATCTCATTTCTTTATGGTTATGTGATTGAGGTCCTAATTTTCTTGCTAGTTATTGGCTAAAGGCCACTCTCAGCATCTAGTGGTTACTCTTGGGTCCTTTCCACATGACCCATGCCATTTAATATGCTCCTTTAAGTCCAGAAAGAAAGTCTATGTGTCTTTGAGTCTGTTTTAATGGGCTCACGTGACTATGTAAGGTTCACTTAGGGTAATCACCCTTTTGATTCGTTCAGAGTCAAGTGACTAGGAGCATTAATTACGTCTTAAACATTTCTTTGGCCGTATCACAGGAGTAGTTTTTATATTCACAAATTCTACTGGCATTCAAGGAGAAGATTTTATAGGGGGCAGGTGCACTAGTGGGAGGGAATCTTGGAATCCATCTTAGTATCCTGCCTGTTATTTCCATTCTGGTAAACAAAATGTCAGTTTTTTTTATAAAATTAGATACAGCGAGTGCACTCCTGAACATTTATCCCAGAGGAATTAAAACTTATGTTCATAGAAAATCCTGTACGTGATTGTTTATACCAGCTTTGTTTATAGTAACTGGAAACAAAAACTCGAAACAACCAAAATGTTAATCTTTAATTAACTTACCAAAGAGAAAAATCCATAGAGACTAAGGATAGCAAAGAAGGGTTTCTAAAGGGTAAACTTCACAAGAAAAGACTCTTAAATGGAACAGGAAAGTGGAGAGAGAGGTGCTGTGGTTAATAGGAATTCAAAAAAGATCAATGGGGTCAACTTCCAAAAACAATGAGTATATAGTGTAGTATGAAATGAAAGGCATGGATATAGGCACAATTCTGGAAAGTCATAGAGACCACATTAAATAATTAGGAGAGATCTATGAGGTTAATTATGTATAAGGTCTGTGTTAGTCTGCTCTTGCCTTACTATAAAGACATACTTGAGGCTGGATAATTTATAAAGAAAAGAGGTTTAATTAGCTCATGGTTCTGCAGGCTGTACAAGCAGCAGGCACTCGCATCTGCTTCTGGTGAGGCCTCAGGAAGCTTCCAGTCATGGTGGAAGGTAAACGGGAGAGTAGACATCTCACATGGGGAGCGTGGGAGTGAGAGATAGTGAGGAGGAAGTGCCACACTGCTCTGAACAACGAGTTCTCGAGTGAACTCAGAGCGGAAGCTCACTCATTACGCGAGGATGTTACCCTGCCATTCATGAGGGATCCACCTCCATGACCCAAACACCTCCCACCAGGCTGCAACCTCCAACACTGGGGATCATTTGTCAACAAGAGATTTGAAGGGACAAATACCCAAACCATATCAAGATTCCAGAAAGAAAAGAGTAAACAAGTTTAAATTATTAACTTTGGTTAATAACTTAGTGAAAATACACCTTCTTTCAACACCACGAAACCCATAATTGACAAATAATGAGACAATATAATTTTACAAAATAAAAGTTCAAATTCTTGGAATACCTACTTTTATTTATTTAACAAAGTCTATCTAAAGTATCTACAAAGTAAACAAACTGCCCTAAGATCAAATGTAGCTAACTATTTGTAGTTACTATGTAGTAACTAAATGTACTAACTAAGCTATTATTTATTTGTTATTACCTAATTTGACCCAGTTGAATTTTCAACATCACTTGATAACTTAAACCTTGGCACTTTTAGTAATCCTGAAATATCTCACAGTTAATGAGTCATGCATATGTGTGTCATGTGCATTATAATAAAATAAATGCCCCCAAAGATCTTTACAATGTATAAAGAAAATGAGAAGGAAGAAGGACAGGAACGAAGAGAGGAAGGTAAAGAAGGATATTAAAGCAGGCAAGACTTGAAACAGGAGCCTACTAATAAGAGTGCCAGGTGGGTTTTTCAGGCTTAACATTGTTAGAACATTACATATGGATGACTTTATTTCAACAATTATGCACATACCATACATGCACACACTTTCACATTTCCTAAATTAGAACACATTTTGCAATCACACTTAGCTAGGGCAGTGCCATGGTGATGTCATTTCCTTTACATGTACTAGCTTAGTTTGAAATTTTTCTGTTGATGGTAATAGCATGCAGAAAATCAGATATTATAAAGTGAATGTCAGTAGCCTGAAGAATTTCTAGAGAAAATGATGGAATACTTTTTCAGAAATGATGCATCACCGCAGCTCTTCAAAGCACAGGGCAAAATAATGTATGGAAAAACACAGATATAAACAGGCCAGAATCAATATCTGATTCTGAATCTTCAGGGTGTGACTATGGAAACCGTTAGGCATAACTTAACTAATACTTTTCTCTTGTACTTTTTAAAATAAGCACAGAGTCGCGTATGATCATACTTTCAAGTTTAAAAAGTTTTTTCAAAAAGTATAAACATAAAAGTTACAAAACGCATTGTGTGGTTATTGAGTTGTCAATGTTTCTGAATAGTTTTTGTAGCACATTGTATTCATAGGGTACACATTGTATTTCATGGCATTTCTGGTTGAATGAAAACACCACTGAGCATGTCTTTAACATTTTCCATCTCTGAAAGGAGCAAAACGGAAAAATATCACATACTGAACGTCTAAATATTTGTTAGCTATCAAGCTATTGAATAAAACATCTTATATCCTCCCATTAATAAATATGTTTTCATTTTTATCGAGAAGGCTTGCTGCCCATCCCACTTTTCTTTCCACCTGCAGGAACCTCCAGCACCATGAAGGAATTTCCATGCATGTACTCTAGCCCACTGACTCAAACTCTGCCTGCTGTGTAGACTCTACACAACTATGAACAGCTTCCCTTTTAATGGTCCTCTAAAATAGTGTTGGGTCTGCAGGGAGCTCCAACTTCTAGAGGACTGGCTGGCAAAGAACCGGACACAGGCCCTAGAACAAGTCTCAGGCTTGTTTTGGGTGGAGAGTATCTGGAGTACGTCTCCAATGGGAAGAGGGGTTGCACCCTGGATTGGACACTCTTCAGCAGGTAGAATGAGCCCCTCAAATACACTAGGCCCCTGTCAGAAACTCTCAGCTCTCCTCGCTGGGGTCAAAGGGTGGTGCTATAAGTTATAATGCTTTAAAACCAAATTGACTCCTAAGAAATGTATCGTTAGATTATCAAGTTGTTGATAAAATACTGGCTGTAACATTTATTAAGCTCCTAACATAAACTTACGAACATTATTTTTACAGCTTTTTCCTTCCTTCCATTTATTGTGTAGGTAGTCTCTTCTTCTTGCCATCATATTTTAAGTAACAAATTGGAATACACTACATATTGACTCAGATGTTCTCAGTGAGTGCTGCAGCTATTCCCACAAAAGCACGTTTTCCGGAGAATCCATGTTCTTTATACAACTCAGATATTTAGACAGTCCAGCAAAATAACCACACCAAATGATCCCATGACTGGCTGGATGAATTTAAATTATAAGATTGCTTTCATAATTATTGAATTCATCTATCTGGATATGAAAACAAACATTTTCTATAAATCAGAGTTAGTATACACTTCTTAGCCAAATGGCTTTCCATTTGTGCTGTGTCATCTACAAATAAAATGTTATCAAAAACCTCACTCTACTGAAATGAAAGTTTTATGTCTTTAGAGAGATTTTTTTTTAAATATAAGTCAAATTACAACCTCCATGTTAAAATGTTGTTGAACATCAAATATTTCTTATTACGATAGTAATTTGAATGCCTTTAATTTTCTTCATTGTATGCGTTTTAGGAAAAGATAACACTTGGCTGCACATAGATGCCTCTTTCATTTTATCAAGCTTAGAGATTTCATCTTCTAAAATGCCTCACTAGTTCCATTACTTTAATTAAAATGTTTTGATATGTCCCTGTACCTTGGACAGTGCTCTTTGCTTGCCTTAAATCCTTACATTTATATCTTCGTGTTTTCTCTAATGAGTCACCTTCAAGGTTAAACTGAAGTAATGAAGAAAAGTAGAATGAATTAGATATCAAAGAAAATGCTTCAGTAGTTAAGTTTACTCAGGAGATATTATCATTAACATTACTTTTATTGAGTTGAAGGAAAAATAATTTAATACTGGAATACACAAGTAGCTTGTTTGTGATGCTATATTTCTATGTCCCACAGTGCTAATTGGCTGCCCATTGAGCCAAAGAAATTACCATAGGAAGATCTAATATGTCTACTAATATGCCACCAACAGAATTTTAAAGCCAATGTGTATTTATATACTCAAACTGCTTAGCAGTAACTATAGGTATATAATAGAAGATAGGTGAGAGAAAAAATGGGCAAAGCAGGGGTCAATATATAATGATCTGATTTTCACAGGGTTTTAGTTACTCTCTGGTCACCAGCTAGGCAGCTTTAAATAATATCACTTTTATATTGCCAGGGTATTGTTTAGTGCAGTTAAGAGCAGCTTAATTACAACACTGAGTACACCCCAGGAAGAGGAATGTGTTTAATGTCAAAGCCCCATCAGAAGTTCACACTATTTTCTATTCCTTAGTTCTCATAGAGTAAAACCCTAACTTTAATGTAACCCCAGTGAGCTGAAAGAGTTAATAAAGCATCATGCTTCCCTGAAAATCACCACTTATGAACAAAATGAGAAAGAATGGAGTTTGACATGGAAACACCTATTGTAGAAATGAAAAACAGATCAAAGGACTGTTATGATTGAATCATGAATCTTCTATCTTCGCTTATTTTCACAGCAGAGGTGTTATACATCTGGCTGATGACATTTCCGTACATAGGGCATAGGTTTTTAAGGCAGACACGAGAATGTTAGAACAACTCCCAGGAAAAGTGTGAAACAGAGTCTGTCATGAATACGTCCACAATCAAATGGCTGAGCAACAAGCAAGAGACTCTCAGAGTTAATGGTGGAGAAATCAGTCAATAATTATTTCTAGTTTGGCTCCAGGCCAATACACAGAAATAGTTTTACCAAGCACAAAACAAAACCAAAACACATGTAATGAGAAAAAAGGAGCACTTGAGCAAACTCCAGGAAAATAGAAACTTTGCCGCTAGATGTGAAATTACTGATGCAGACAGAGAGAAACTCTTTAACGTTACTCTCTTTTCATGATAGATAGTTTGAAATGCAGGCGGAGTAGTTTGTAGAACAATGGAATGAAGTATCTCCTCGTATGCTTGCTAGCAACTAAAGAAATGAGTTATATGAAACTAATGTAAAGATACAATCCGCAGTGCTTGAGAAGGTTTTGGCACATGTAAAATCATTAAACAAACCACCGTGGGCTGGCTTCCCAGGGATCAAAAACCAGCTTTCAGAAAGTCTGACAAGGCTGTATAACTTATCTAGTGGTCAAAGCATAGAACATACAAAAAAGTGAGACAGATTGGATAATGATTTGCTTTAGTAAAACTAATTCAGCAGCACATGGAGAAAGCCAGCAGGAAGCAGGCACTGGAGACTTTCTCATTTGAAAAATAAAAATCTTACAAATTAAGCCAAAAGGATGAGTCATCATGTGGTCCCTTTGTTATTGAGAGAAGGGGTGAAAATTTAAAAAAAAAACAAATGCTTTAAAATGTTCATTTATACATGGAAAATATGTTCTATCAGTGTGCCCAGTGCTGTGTGAATCACTTACTTTATATAGGTTAATTCTCACCGTACTTTAATAAGCCACATTATTTTATTGTCTGTCTTACAGGAGACCTGAGGTTTAGAGTTTGTCTCCATGAGAAATATATGTTGAAGTAGACTCCAATGGTTTTCATCTCCACCGACTCTCACAGCTGCTCCTAACAAAATTGTTCTTGGCTATTCAATGTCACATTCCTGGTCTCCACTTTTTGTTAAGTACTTTTTATCACATCGTTTCATTCAAGCCCTGCCTTCAACCACTAGTGCTTATCAGCCCTATTGTTATACCCAGGACCATTTTCTCCTAATGTCTCCAAACCACTTATTGCTTGACTTCTTTCCAGACAATACAGTTCATCATTCCAGCCATATTCTCGATTACTGATAAAATTCCCTTTCTCCCAGGATAATTTTTCCCTCATACCCACATCTTGCATGAATCCGACAGTCATCAATCCCTTCTCTTTTATTTGGGATGCTAAGCGCTATTCTGGCAAATCACACAACTCTGCCAAAGGGTGTCACTGGGAGGATTCAGGGACTCCAACATCAGTAATCTTTTGACAATTTCCTGGTTTCCAAGTCAGCTGTGTGAAATGTTTGATGGCTTCATTTTTCATGTCTCTCATACGTCCTCAAGTGGCCAGAGATACTCAGCTGTGCACAATCTTAAACTGCATCTAACATAACTTTTTCTTATTTCTCTGCTACTTCAGGGGAAGTGGTAATTTTTTTTGCTTTATTTTTATTTTTAAATCTAAGGCTAATCGTATTTTTTTGCTGACTTGGGCCACACTGAAGTCTGTTTTATTTCAAAGATGAGATGCATTCAATAGTCCCAGCCTCAGTTATACGGTGTATATAAACATATGCAATTGCAAGAAAAGAGACATGATGTTGCATAATTCATGTCACTGAAAATTTGTAATATGTGTCTAGACATCATAAAACATTGTATAGGTTTATTTAATGAATACATAAATAGAAAGAGTAATTTAAAAGAAGCATTTCGGAAAGAAGAAAAGAGTCACAGTCCAAGTTCATGCACTCTTACACTGTTTGATACAAATGGAAATACTTTGTATTGATTGAATTAAGGAGTATCAATTACAAATATCACACCTTTTCCAAAACACGCCAAATGCTAACACACTCATGTTTCCAATTATAAAATCCAACACAGTCCATGATCCTTTTTAATTTTTGGAAAGTAACGATATTATCATACGTTGCACTACATTTTTTCTTTTTTCTTCTTTGAGACAGAGTCTCATTCTGTCGCCCAGGCTGGAGTACAGTGCCATGATCTTGGCTCACTGCAATCGCTGCCTCCTGGTTTGGAGTAATTCTCCTGCCTCAGCCTCCCGAGTAGCTGGGATTCCACGCCCAGCTAATTTTTGTATTTTCAGTAGAGATGGGGTTTCGCCATGTTGGCCAGGCTGGCCTTCAACTCCTGACCTCAGGTGATCCACCCATCTCGGCCTCCCAGAGTGCTGGGATTACAGGGGTGAGCCACCCTCCTGACCCTAAATTTTTTATGTAAATTATCAAGTCATCAGAATTGGCTGACATACTTTAAATACTCAGTTTAGAAGGGGGTAAGTCTTATCACTATCCAACTAAATCAGCATTTTCTGGCCTTCAGTGATACAAAAAAAGTTGAATTGCATTATTCAAAACTTACTGTAAAACAACAGATTTTTAAAAGTTCTGATTTACTGTTCCATAAAATCAATTATAATTAATTCTCGGATTTGCATGTGATTTAAAATTGAGTAAACGTCAACAATTTTTCATACAGTAATTTGAAATATTTGACATAATATTAAATGCTTTTTAACCCTGCACAATAATATTTTTCTTAACAAGAGTTAGCATTAATATGTTTAATATGTAGCTTATTTTAGTTTTGACATACTGTACTTGATAAGTGCAGAGTATAGCTATTAACTTAGCAAAGACATTGAAAGAAAAGAATTTACTTAATAAATATAGATTCTATCTTTACCTCATTTCAGTAACATTTTATTATCAAATGTTAGATATGAATTTATGAGTTTGGTTTTGAATTATAATTTAAAAATTAAAAATTGGAAAATTTCAGTATACATTTCCAGTGAATGATTAAATATCAGCATATTAAATGAAAAGAAAATAAAAAGTAGGAAAACTGAAAAACAAGAAAGGTATAGGAAACATTTGATCTTATGTTTTACGATAATTAGGCCAGTGACTATTATTTCTTAAATAAGATGTATACAGAAGTTAGATGAGGATAATATAGCAATGCAAATAAATTACCTCAATCTTTTTAAGCAGCCTCAACTCTACAAAGTAATTTTAGACTTACATTGTTTAATTCAATATACATTTCATTGAAGTATTAATTATTGATTTATTAGTATATTTTAAAAAATGCATATTCTAGCATCACTGCTACCTTAAATAGATTTAAAACAGATTTCTAATCAAATTTATTCAGGTAATCTTTAATAGTTTAAACAGGTTAATTTTTAATGTCATTTATATTTAAAAGGTGCTGAAAATATTTATAGCATTAAATATTTAATAACATTGTTACAAAATTTTAAGTAAGTCAAACCCAAACCCTATAGTCATAGAGATCACTACTTCTGGCTCTTGAAACATCAAACAAGTCCATTGAGATTTATACAATTTTTTCATAATTTAATAATGTGGTTTAAGTTGTTGCTAGCTTTGCAAAAATATAGTGTAATAGCACAGATGTGACTGTTAATTAAAAAGTCCCTTGTGGGAGCAAATGGGTTTCTGGGTGATGTTTTGAGCAAGATTATGTCATTTAGAAAAAACTCTGAGTACACAAAATCCTGAGCTTATCAACACTATGTTCCTAAGAGACTACTTCTTAAAAAAAAAAAAAAAAAATCGCCTCCACCCCGCAGAGTGAAGAGAAGTAAAGGTAAGGCAGATCAGCCACACTGCTTTTATATTTCCTCTAAATGCGCCATCTTGCTGCTAATGTAAAGATTTGTGTTTAGTTTTTGTACAACGTAGCCTTCTTAAAGGCACTTTCTTTTTTTCTTTCCAGTTTTTGACAACATAGTGTTGTAATTTTTAAAACGTTTTGTTAATCATGTAGGTGCATTTGTGTTTTCATATTAATTTTCAACTCAGTGATATTTAAAATGGCTGAAATTTACCAAAATAAGATTTCATACATAATTGATTGCATTTTACATTAGTTTAAATCTAAGAAAAAGTTAACATGCTGTTCTAAATTATTACAAAATATGTAGATTTAAATATAATAAATTCAACTACCAGTTGGCACTAAGGTATTTTATGCATCATGTGTCATAAATTATTTTCCTAAGAGTATCAAATTTGCTAGATATGTTATTTAAATAATAGTGAATATTATTTAAATAACCTACATTGAAGAAAATATATCAATATATGCACAATAGATGATCGTTGATATTAAGTAATTTAATGTTATATGCTGGAGCATCACGGATGTTGTATTGTAATTTCCCTGTTAAGATACACTTTTGCAGCACATAAAAACTTCCTAAAGAATAATCAAGCAATTTACCAAACTACTTGACTCTCATAAGCATATATACTAATGGCGACTCCATTCTCTTAGACATATACAAACTCATTGACATACACATATGTGTGTAACCTGCACAACTTGCACAACACAGACAGACATAAGTATACAAAAACTCAAATATGTGGAGTGTGTATGCTTGCTCACATGGGTGTAAGTATATTTAAGTACACTTTTGCCAGAATAAAGAAGAAATTTGAGGGCAGTATAAATTTATAAACTTTCATTAGTAACATTTACCAAGCTCCAAATCTATCACTTCACTAATGAGATTTTTTCTCTTCCTCTCTCCTGGAACTTCTTTCCCAAAATTTCAGTAAATACGCCTCTAACTCTAGCATTTAGCATGTCCTCAAGGTTTCCTATGTCCATGAAAGTACATACCATATTTTGAAATAAACAACCTTTCTCTCCCAAATACTTTTAGTTTCACTTTGCCTTAAATATTCTGAATTTTTATTAGTAAATATAATACTTAACTTTCATTAGAATGTTTGAATAGGGACTTATGTGGCTTTCTTTAATTTTTGAAAATCTAAGCTTAATATCATCTACCCCCATCATATATCGGAAATCCTCTTAGACATATATTTACATGGGACCACTAAGAGCAATCTAAAGAAAAACCATGTAAGAATCAGGGAATTATGCTCTGTCTCCAGAACAAGGCATATCTACATAAGCTATTTGGAAGTCTTTTGCATGAGTGATTTGTTTTTATCTCCCCTATTTATTTATTTATCAGATAATGTACTTACATTAGCATGGACTAATATATATTTATTTTGTACTTTATGTTATAATCCAATACTACTACTTTAAAAAATGTTGTTGCACTGCTTAATGAATTTCTTCCAAAGAATACAGTATACAAACGGGTAAATTTAGTAACAGTATAGTGGAGAAATCCAACAAACACTGCTTTTGCCAGGTGATCAAGGTCCACATCAACAGTGATAAGTCATGCTCATAACATGTGCCCTTGATACGTGATGAAAGTGATACTTTACCTCCTGTAGCCCTAGATTAATAATGAGAAAACATCAAATCCCAATAGAGAGATATTCTATGAAATACCTGACCAGTAATTCTCAAAACTACTAAAGTCATTAAAGGCAAGGATAGTCTGAGAAACCGTCACAGTCAACAGGAGTCTAGAGACGTGTAACTAAATGTAATCCATCAGGGGAACCTGCAATGGGAAAACTCAGAAAAATGAAAGAGCTCTAAATTGGTAATAACGTATCAATATTGGTTCATTAATCATAGCAAACATATCCTACTAATATAAGATGCTAACCATAGAGAAAGCTAGGTCTGGAGGGTATGGGACTAGTACTATAATTCTACAACTGTTCTAACAAACAAAGTTTATTTTTTAAAAAGGCATACAGATATTAAGAAACAACTGTATACTACCTAATATTTATATCCACCTCATTACTCAAACATGAAAATAAAGGAAGACTGAAATGAGTATATGCATTTGGACAAGACACATATACTGTGGTCAGTCATGATTTGGGTTTGTTCTGCCTCCTGAATAAATTCATGTTGGGCTGAAAAACTCAGGTGCAATTAGGAATCAGTCACAGTTTAACTCTCAAACTTTGTTTTGGAGCTAGGAAGTTAATGAAGTGGCTTCCAGAGTTGATAGAAAATAGCTAGACAATTGGAAGACCCAGCACTTTTTGACCTCAAGAATCTCTGAGCACATCAACCCAGATTGAACCTTCTTGAGGGATAAAAAGGAAGGCACTGAGGACACATTATCTTCATCCTTAGTCCAAACTAGCTGAATTTCATCTTTTTCAAAGTCAAGTAAGATTGCTGGTGTCCTAAGTGTCTGAGTGCTTTAATTCTGCTAAGCAGCAATCCTATTGGGATGTTAAGCTCATCTCTGTTCACATTTAATTATTAAACTCTTCATGAAGAATGGAGAAATAAACTCTTGCTAGTCAGGAATTGATAAACCATGAACTTGATATCTCAAATTTGCATTACATATAGTTCGGAGTCTCAATTTTCTTTTTTCTTCTTCTCTTTCTTCTTTCTTTCTTATTTTTTCTTTTAGCTCAATATATTTACTAGAAACAAAAGTGTAGAGAAAGCTTAGCTGCTCAGCTATGATGGATCAATATAAATATCTTTAAAATTTTCAATGTACACTTCAATTTTATATTTTATTTAAATTATTATAATAATCTATTGTTTTAATAATTTAAAGTAATAAAAATATTTCTTTCATTTGCCCTGTGTGGCAAATGCCTCAAAGTTTAAATGTGAAGACATTTTTGAATATTTAATTATTTTTGTGGCCTCCAGCTTATTTTCTTTCATTTTTGTGTCCCTTGTTCATTGTTTATGTTTATTTATAGTCACTGTGGATTCATAGTATGTTACAAAGAGAGATATAATCAGTCATTGTAGCTTAATGACTGTATTCACATATTCTTTTGAGAAATTAGTAAAATATAAAAAGACAAAAATGGAATATATTTTGGAAGCATTTGTTTTAGTTTAGAGTGCTTTCATAACTTCAGTTTCTACATATACATTGAAAGTATTCCTCCAGTAATACCAGTTATACAACCGTGAAAGGAAGGGTGAATGGCTTATCTATGCAATTTTGTTTAAAATAAATAAAGATCTCAGGACTAACATACATGTACAAAGCTTTGGCTCTTTGTAAAATGACTGGTTATAAAATATAAGAGGAACCAGTTGTTGAAGATGGTGAGTTGACGTATACATGCAGTTTGAGAATAGTTAGTTGTGTATGAATCATCTCTTTGACAGTCAAAAGTAGACATATAACAGGAAATTTGTATAAAATATAGTGTTTAAGGTTTGGAGATGATACTTTTGATAGTTATGAATATTCAGGGGGTTTGAAATGATGAGAAAGAATAAGATTATCTGTGAAATAACTGTATAAAAAATCAATAGCCCAAAGGAATTACTAAACATAAAGGGTGCATATTATTTTTCTATTGCTGTGTAATGACTTGCCACAGACTGAGTGACTAAAATAATATTTGCTTATTAGCTCACAGTTCAATGTGTCAGAAGAAGACTGTAATGTGGCTGGATTTTCTGCTCAGGAAATTGAGTTCTTTGAAGTTGTAGGATGGGAGTCCCCATTTCTTCAACGACCATTAACTGGGAGCTGCTCTCATCTTCTGTAAACCACCTACATTCTACCCTAAATAGTTTGCTCCGTCTTTAAGCCAGAGATAGTGCATTAAATCCTCTGCTTGCTTCAAATCTTTCCCTCTGTTAAAGTCAGAGAAAAAAATCTGCTTTTGAAAGGGTTCATGTGATTAGGTTCGACAGATATTCTCTTTACCTTAAGGTCAACTGTGCCACATAACATGATGTAATTTTAAGAGCGATACCTCCTCATATTCACAGATTTAGGGTGATGGTACCAGAAAGGGGTCTTGATCCAGACCTCAAGAGAGGGTTCCTGAAACTTGCACCAAAAAAAAAAAAAAAAAAAAAAAATTCAAGGTAAGCCCACAAAGTGAAAGCAAGTTTATTAGAGAAGTACTGAAACAAAAGAATGGTTACTCCATAGACGGAGAAGTGCTATGGGCTTCTTGATTGAGTATACTTACAGTTATTTCTTGATAAACAAAGAGTGGATTATTCTTGAATTTTACAGGAAAGGGGTGGAGATTTTGGAAGTTACCCTATATAGTCTAAAACTGGGTGACCCTTTTAGGCTATATAAGGTAACTTCTGAACATTGCCATGGCATTTGTAAACTGTCATAGCACTCGTGGGAATCTTTTAGCATGCTAATGCGTTATAATTAGCAATAATGAGCAGTGAGGACAATCAGAGGTCACTTTCATAAACATCTTGGTTTTGGTGGGCTTCTTTCCTGCATCCTGTTTTATTTCCTGCATTTGTTTTATTAGCAGGGTCTTTTTTTACCTGTGTCTTGTGCCAACCCCTATCTCATCCTGAGAGTAAGAATAGCCTCTTGGGAATGCAGCCCAGCATTTCTCAGCCTTATTTTAGCCAGCCCCTATTCAAGATGGAGTCACTCTGGTTCAAACGCGTCAGACAATGGCACAGCTTTGGGAGGGTATTCTTGGAATTCTGCTCATCACGGGGTGCGGGAGTCCTAAGATACTGAGACAAAGAAAAGAGATATAGAGGCGCAAGGAGGAAAGGAAAGGAGAACAGATATATATGATAAAACAATTGGCGATCAATATAGGAACTTAATAAATGCTCATTTGTTTTGAACAAATAGCTTTAGAAAGAAGCTCCAGAGAAGTAATAGAGTTAAAAATGTAAAGGCAGTAGGCTGAAGTATGATTTGGGATAGCACAGCAGATTACTCTTTCGAGAAACTTAAAAGAGATGAGAAGGAAACCAGGCAGAAACTAAGAAGGTCAAGGAGGAGAGGGATGCATATGTTTTTGTTTTGAGGAGATCCAGAGGAGAGGAAGAGCTAAAGAATGCCAGGAAAAAAAGCAAGTAAATTAGAAATTGCATCTACAAAATTTTAAACATTAGCAAACCACATGTGCTGAGGGTTCACAAAAACCAACATAAATTTTTTTTCCCTTTTTTTTTTCTTTTACACAAAACAAGTCCTAGCTCGTTTAACAATACAAAAGGAAGTAGCTCTGGCATTTTCTGAGTGTGTTAACATTTCTCTTGGTATGTGTCTTGCAGTTCCTCAAAGTATGTCTTAATTGCATTCTGAGTGTATTTTCCAAAACAAAACGGTCTGAAAAGGTGATCAAATATTTGAAATTGCAACACTCCAAAAATAACTAGATACATGTTTGGCATACTTGATTAGCAGACATTTCTTTGAGTTTAGGATTTAAACTGTCAAATTTAGAGGAATTAATAGTTTCACTTTTAATATGTTGCTTATTTTCTGACATCTTAGAAGCTTAATTTATACAAATCTCTCATTTTTTAATTGTGTTTTTCACCAAACAACTACATGTTCCATTTATTTGTAATTGATTGGCAAAAGACTCAGAAAATCAACTGAATACACAAAAACAGGCTATTTAATATAAAGTATATACTTTAGCATTGGAATTGATTATTCATCTATAAAATATTTTAAGACAAAGAATCTATAAATAGCATATTTGGTATTGTGTCCGAAAAGAAGTACTAGATTTCTCCAAGAGTTGTTATTTCTATTACATACACACATTTTTAAATACCTTTGTGAATGTCGATTGTATATAGTAGAAATAAAACCAAGTGTCGTGTAATATAATCAGTTGCACCCAGGGCAGTATGTTCAAATTAATGTCTTTTCCCCCCAAAATTATGGCTGTATCATAAAATTGTATTATTTGAAATAGAGGTAATTTTTTTTTAAAAAAAGCAAGTTAGTTAAAGTATTTTCAACTAATTGAAAAAATTCTCAGAATTTAGTGTCAGTCTATTGAATAATTAGCAATTTCAGATAATTATACGTCTGGAGAAATAGAAAGTAAAACCATAACAGGAAAATATTGATAACTCCAAAAAAAAAAAAGTATCACTAGTCCCATGACGTAATTAGGAGTGAGACCTTTGGCCACAATGACAATAAACAGCACTTAATCAAATACCTGTATGTCTAGATGGCATCTTCTTTAACAGCTCTAACTGAGGCACAGAGCATATCCATGCCTTAAGAGCACTCCCCTTCCCCCTGGGTGGCCTACAAATTGGAGAATGGCTTACTTTATTTGACCATCTTGGTCACCACTCATGTCCTGATTGATGAAGTCTTTTTTTTTTTTTTTTTTTTTTTTGAGACGGAGTCTCGCTCTGTCGCCCAGGCTGGAGTGCAGTGGCCAGATCTCAGCTCACTACAAGCTCCGCCTCCCGGGTTCACGCCATTCTCCTGCCTCAGCCTCCCAAGTAGCTGGGACCACAGGCACCCGCCACCTTGCCCGGCTAGTTTTTTTGTACTTTTTAGTAGAGACGGGGAGATTGATGAAGTCTTTTCGCCTCCCTGCTTTGTTTGGTTTGAAGGACTCTTGCTGAGGCTGAGAGCTCAGGTACCTAGGATCCAGCCTCTGAAAGTACCACATAGAGACATCATCTTGACCGTGTGCCCACTCCCTGGAAAGGAGACAATGATCAGGATATGGATCCTTTTTGGAAACCACATAGGTCTATCCTTTCTCTTTTTCTTTATAGGGGCAATTTTTTTTACTACCTTTATATTTTACTACTAAAGTTGGGAAATTTTGCTTATGCATGCAGCATTGATCACATATTTTTATCTGTTTCCTCCTCAACTCTCACTCATGTAACAATAAAAAAATCAAAATAAAAAATTTAAACTGTATTTCAACAAGGGCAGAAAGAATGGAAAAGTTACAGCTGCTGATAAGAAATGTCAACACATTTCGAGAAATGGAAAATGGTGAGTGATTGGCAACTGACAGAGCAGAGAGAGAAAGATAATCCTCAATGTCATGGAGTCAGTAATAAGCTAGCTAATTTAACCCCCTGAAAACCAGATGGCTTAGAGCTTTGGGAGCAACAATTATTTCTGAAGTCTGAACTATGGGGGAATGAGACTGAAAACAGTATGATTGAGGTAACCAGATTTCTTGACTAAGTCTTTGTTGCCAGGCAAATATATGTATCCCACTCCAGCCACATAGAGAAAGTTTACTCTCTAAATCAGCAAGCTCTGGACTCTAAGAGCTAAACACAGCAGAGGACAGATGTGGAACTAAGAATCAATGCAGATCTGCATAGTGAATAGTAGCACCTTTCTGCTCTCTTTCTCAACATATTTTCCAGGATTCTTTTTTGAGCAGTAGAGAAACCAATGTCAGTCCTACAGCCGAGGACATTTCAGGACGTCCTCAATGGAATAACAGGCTCTCACACTAATGGCAAAACTCTTTACTCAATAAGTGAAACTCATCCACAAATTTCTCCAATTATTTCTTTAGTGTCTCACTTTTAATTATATGTAGTTAGTCAAGATCATCAAATATGTGTCCAAAGCAATAGCAAAAAAGGACCCACCAAAAAAACAAAACAAAACAAAACAAAACAAAATCAAAAAACAAAACAAAAAACAACTTTAAGAAAAAAATCAAGTAATTCAGGCAACATAAAGAAGAATTTTTTTTTTAAATGTGATCTTATACAAAGTGGGTAATTTGAAGATAAAAAGAGTCATATGACTATGTTTTGAGCTATGAGATATGAAGAAATTGATATGTTGGCACAGCTGCTAACAGGAAGGAATCTTCCACTTCCCTTTCTCCACTTCCTGCTGATTGGCATGCTGGATCCGCCATCACAAATAATAAAATGGAAGCCACGTGCTGAAAATGGCATAGCAATAAAACAGGTTAAACAGGATCCCTAATACTGTGGAGCTACCATGTCAGCTGCCAACGGCCAATATAAAATCACTTAGCTGTCTAAGAGAGAAATATTCCTATGTAACTTAAGCTACTGTTATTCAGAGTCCCTCCACAGCAACCAAATCTGATGTTACACAGTTGGTGTCTTCTTTACCAGCACACAGAGACTACACAGGAAAAAACTGGGAAAATGATGCAAATGGATATTAAGAGCAAGTAGTAGTAACTTCACAAGGCTAATAGCAAAATATCTGCAGCTAAGGAATAAATTGGGTTAAAAAAGGACATAAATTGTAACTTAGAATGTCATGTCTAATCAAAATATCTATTAATTTTGAGACTATAAACAAGACTATTTAGGCAAGTTCTAAAAATGTTTACCTCCTTTCATTGTTCCTCATGAAGCCACTGGACAGTATGCTTAATAAAATCAATAAAGTTTAATCCTGAAAGGAAAACATATTAATACTGGAATTGGGAAGCAAGTACTTAACATAGGACAAAGCAACAAGACTTCCCAGGAATACAATCAAAACAAGTTCCATGACAATATCGGTGTAACCAGTCTAGAATAGAGTACATTTAAATTGGAAAGTTAAGACAGAGTGTTTCAGAAAGAAAGAATACAAGAAAAAATGGAATTGACAGTGTTTCAGGAAGAAAGAATACAAGAAAAAATGGAATTGATAGTTTACCTGATAAAAGTATTTAAACATGTTGAGAAGAGTTTCATAGTTCTCTCAGAAAGTCTAGGTTAATCAATCAGTGATAGGCAGAAAGAAAAGACACATAGATGAAATACTTATTGATGCCAAGAAAAGCAAGATGCTGTCAAAATCAGTAACCGTAATCATCATAGGTCATGGGGGTCTGTTCTCAATGCTATTTGTAGTTATAAAAATGTAACCACTGACTATTGAGTCAGAAATTGAGATCTGAGAGTACTGAGATAAGTGTCTCACAAGGAAACTGACAAAGAGGGCGTTGAATAGGATGGTTACATTCTTATCTTTCTTAGTAGGCGGCTAATTGTTTTCTAAAATGAAAAAGTCTCTAAATGGTAATATGCATTATATCACTATTTAGAAATACGGAGAAATATGCCAGAAGAAACAGTGGAATGGGTGATATCAATTTGTCTTTGGGGAGGAGAAATCAGAGGTGTGGAGATGAGACGAAAATTGCTATTCTTAGTTGTACGTCTTGTAGCTCTTTTTTTTTTTTTTTTTTTTTTTTTTACAAACAAAGCTTATGTATTTAACAAAAGTAAAACTGAAAAAGACTCGTCTTCCTAGAGTTCTTTATTTCAGTCCCATAAACGTTCCCAAGGCAAAGAAATGCAGACTCTCACCTTGCTTAGAAGTGAAAGAATATTTCTGTCAAGACACTTTTGGTTTTATCAGTTATAATGTTGCCCCAGCACCTCAGTTTGTATCAATGTCAGTTGGATAGAACAAAGAAAGAAGCTTTGTTTTCTGGTTCCCTGAGCAATGACCACTTCATCACTAGTTACACCTCAATATTTCAGTAAGCAGAGCGTATCGAAGTGAGGCAGGATCTTACATTTCCTAACCCAATATATTCATTGGACTTAACCTATTGCTAATTGCTTAACTGACATCCAAATAATAGATACACGTTTAGTACTAATTATCTTAAAGGTATAAGACTACCTTTGGTGGAAATGACAAGAATATGTATTTATATTTTTCCATTGTCAAATAATTTAATAGCATTGAATCATAATCAATAGCTCTATGGAGTTAAGTAAAGCATGCACAAATGTTTCTATAATTTTTCATTAACATATTTTTATTGTGCAATGTGATTAAGAAACAAACTTATCATTTCACTTTTCCAGCCTTTCATTGCTAATTTCTTTCTTCCCTTTTATCCTTCCTTCCTTTCTTTTTCCCTTCTGTTTTTAAACCTTTTCTTTTTGGCCCTTCTAGAAATACTCCATAATAACTATATTGCTTTCAAACAATAGCCAGAGCAAACCTCATCAATTTAAGAATGGAGAGTGCATCACGTAATGAGTTTATGTCTGTATCTCTCTTACCAAATGGATCTAAAGTGACATCTCAGGGGTCTGTTAATGAGATTGTCTCATGTAAGGGAATCTGGTAATGGGATGCTACCAAATCTGATTATTTGGAGATAATGTTAACAAAAATTAAATTAATTAATGTTCAATTTGCCCTTCACAAGCAAAAAAATTTAACAGAGTTAACCAGAAAGATCATGGGATACTGGTGATTAAATATATTTTAGGATCAAAGTCTAGAATTTGCAAATTGGGAAGCTGACAGAACAAAAGTAGCTGTGCATTTGAAAAAGGCATTTGAAAGAAAACTGTTTTCAAGCCTATCAACTGATTCCCCTTGATCATCCGAGGCTACATTAGGCGGGTCATTCTTACTTCCAGAAATTACACATACAATTCTATTTTCTGAAGTGCTCTTCTTCTATTTATAAATTGTTTCTCCTTCAAAACTACTAAAAAGTCACACGTTATATGTAGCATTCTTAACATGAGCTTCAGTTCTTACAATTGAATTGAAGCCATCAATTTCCACATATAACTGTACACTTACAGATGTAATTGCATTTGTTTGCCACAATAGCTGTGCTATTGGCAATGAAAATGCACACTCACAAGGATCAAGTTACCTTTCTGAGAGAAATATTTTAGGTAGAAATACCTTAGATATTTAGTTACACTGTACAGAAATGAGCTATAAAGTTAAGAAAATACATTACTGTGGATCTTCACTAAAGAACTGATTGTCTGTTGTACATACATCAAAGTGAAAATGTCTTTAAAATAATGATCTTAATTGCTTCCAATGTAATACTTGTTATATGTAATATAATAATATTATATTAATAATGCCACATTTATCTGTGTCATGCAAACATGAGAGCAAATAAGGAAAGACGATTTTCTTCATATATCATAAAGCTATTTCTTCTTTCTTTCTTTTTTTTTTTTTTTGAGAGAGAGTTTCACTCTTCATTGCCCAGGCTGGAGTGCAGTGGCATAATCTCAGCTCACTGCAACCTCTGCCTCCTGGGTTCAAGCGATTCTCCTGCTTCAGCCTCCTGAGTAGCTGGGGTTACAGGCATGCGCCATCATGCATGGCTAATTTTGTATTTTTAGTAGAGAGGAGGTTTCTTCCCTGTGTTGGCCAGCTGGTCTTGAATTCCCGCCTGTAGGGGATCCGCCCCCCTCGGCCTCCCAAAGTGCTGGGATTACAGGTTTGAGCCACCGTGACTGGCTAAAACAATCTCAGATGCATAAAATTCTGCTCATTCATTGCATACTTTTTTTCAGAAGATAGTATGCACCAGACACTGATTCATGTTTAGGAAGCATAGAGCAAAACATGGACAAATTTTCTGCTCTCAAGAAACTACCTGCACTTATTTCAATGCAGAAACAAAAAGAGAATAATATGCTTAAACGTACATTAGAAATATCTGCCAATAATTGGGCCAAATGTTTTCAGGTAGAGATTAGTGTTATGAAAACAATAATAATATGATAGAAAGTGACAATTCAGACCATATGCACTGGTGGTTAAAATAAACCTGTCTGAGGAGATTAATTCTGGTTAAAACCTGAATGGCAATTAGGAACTAAGCATTTTAAGATATGGGGTCCAATCATTTCAGGCAAGGGAAACAGCACATGTAAGACCTTGTATAAGAGCCAGGTAGTCTCCCCTGTTGTTCATTTTCTCCTTCTTCCTTTTAATAAACAGAACTTCCTCTGAATTTAAACAGAACGCATACCTGCACAGCTGCTGACTACATTCCCAGACTGTTAGACGTGGCCCTGTGAAATGAGCAACCTACGGGCTCTTAAGAGGAAATATGTTCAACTTCCAGGTCATCCATCTAACGAAGAAGTTACTTTTTGTTTTCTTCTTCCCGTGGGAAGAAATTCACATATGGCACTGATGGCTTAAGTAATGCAAAGACAAAACCATAGGTAGCTATCAGAACAGCAAGTTAAAGGCTCCTTTGTCTACCCTAATTGGGTATGTATGAGAGAAATTAATTGTTATGAGGTAGGAACCACTAATTTTTTGTACTATTGGTTCTGAAAATTTGGTCTGATCTATCTGGTATTGACCCTATGGCAGGAATGACTTTGTGCCTAGAAAACAATATTAGAAAATCAGTGTGCATAACACACAGAATGAAGAAAGGTGACAGAGACTCATTTCTGAGAAGCAGGCAGTCATCCACTCAAGGGTGGTGTGATGGTTAATACTGAGTATCAACTTGATTGGGTTGAAGGATGCAAATGACTGTTCCTAGGTGTGTCTGTGAGGGTTTTGCCAAAGGAGATTGACATTTGAGTCAGTGGACTGGGAAAGGCCGACCCACTCTCAATCTGTGTGGGCACCATCTATCTAATCAGCTGCCAGCCTGGCCAGAATCAAAAGCAGGCAGAAGAATGTGAAAAGACTAGTCTGGCTTACCCTCCGGGTCTATATCCTTCTCCCATACTAGATGCCCTTGAACACAGGATTCCAGGTTCGTCAGCTTCAGGACTTGGACTGGCTTCCTTGCTCTTCAGCTTGCAGACAGCCTATTGCTGGACCTTGTGATCATGTGAGTTAATACTTAGTAAATCCTGTTAGTTCTGTCCCTCTAGAGAACCCTGACTAATACAGATGGCCTGGTGGGCCTTGTAAATCATTTTATTTTAATAACGTTCGATGAGAAGTTTTCAGAAGAGAGCAATTTAATTTAGCTTCATTTTTTTAAAAAAGATATCTTTGTTGAAAACAAAATGGGTTCTAATGAGTAAAATCTAAGCAGAAGCACAGTAAGGAACTATCTTATCCAGTTGAGAGATTAAGAAAAGTAATATGAATGGAGAATCTGAAAAGCACTTAGTTATATTTCAACCTATGTCATTGCAGGTTGTAATATTCAGCTATTCATTGAACAAGTAATCATTAAAGACCTTCTATGTGCCCACTGCTATGTTAAAATTCGGATATATAATGATGAATAAGACATGGTCACTAACTTTATTAAACACTGAAAATAATGTGTAATACATAGTTTGAAACTGGAATACTGCTACAACTTTATTAGAGTTTTTGAAAGGGAAAACAGAGTTTATTTAAATTTAATTATGCCCATCTAAGAGAATGTTTAACCTAATATGTATTATGTAAGTGGTGATTACCATAGCAAAGAATTGGGGTAATTCTGTATAGAGGCATGAATAACGGGTGTAAAAGTGGGGATGGGCTTGACTGAATACATGACATGTGATAGAAAAAAATTGCTTTTATCAAGCGTAAAGTGTAAAGACATAGTATTACAAAAAGTAACAATAAATAACAATTTCAATGCATGCACAATACCTTGACAATTTTTATTTAACTTAATGTACAAAATATTACCCACAGACTATGCCTACGGAATATGCTTCTGGCTAGGACACTTCAGAATTCATGGAGAAAACATTTTAAAAATACATCATTAGCAAATGCATCTTTCCTTTTTGCCCTCAGAATGCTAATTACAGCCCAGCTCAAATAAATTTTGACATTTTTCAAAATTCATTATATTTCACATTAGTGTAAGATGGCTTTAAAGATGTGATTACAAATGTTAGGTGAATCTGTGGCAAAGAGGGGGGCTCACAGTCCACTCTCCAATGACCCTCTTACCGGGGCATAGTCAGAAATTGGTTAAAGATATAAAAGACCAACCCACTGAACAAATGAAGTCAGCAAAGTCTTTTTATTGCAACTTGAAAAATGCAGATATTGTTAACATATTTTTATATAGTTACTATTTGAACATAATGGTGATATGAAATATTCAATCTTTCTGTTTTTCATAGCCATTGCAAACAAACACACTCGTTGTGAGCAATATAAAACTATGAGGGATAAGCTGTGAGGTGGACTTCTTTTTCTATAGGATACATTTTAATGGCAAAAGTGCATCAAATTAAGGGTGTCACACCAAAATATACATCAACAATTATTTTCTATGTTGAGAGCGACTTGGTATGAAAAAGAAGTCACACAAACTAAACAGCGTATTTAGTGATTAGCATTTAGCGATATGTATCAAAATCGTTGTATATAAAGACACATGTATTAAAATCAAATTACACTTTATTAAGTAATAATATAGAAATAAAGGAATTATCTAAAAACAATTGTGAACAAATGGAATTTCATGCTAAAATATGATGTTTCAAGTGCAAGAGTTCAGTTGGGAAAATTTGAACTACAGAAGAAACTCTCAGTGTTTCTGTGAGACAATGGTCCAGTTTGTTACAGGCTTTTTAAAGATATGACTTGGACAAACTTGCTTATAATTCTCATATATTTGGTATTTTTAATGATTTTAACTTCTGCACACAAGGAAGAAAGACAACATGTAACTGGCTATTTTAAATAGCAGATAAGATCAAAGAGCACAAAGGAAAGTCAGACGTTTGGAAAAAATGTGTTTCTAAGAATTGTTATGCCATGTTTCATAGTTTAACAACAATTATCAGTGAAATAGGTCATCATCTCACTATTGTACATCGCTGAAAGTTATCACCAATCTCCTTATGAATTTAATACGATGTTTTGTATTTCATTTTTTCTTAAAATAGATACAACCATAGGAGATTCATGGATTTGAATCTATTTTTTTGTTTATTTGTTTGTTTCATTTTTATCAAAAACTTACTGAAATTTAACAACTTTAAACTGTAAAATTTTAGGTTAATTAATTTCAAAAATACAGCGTAATTTCCTTATTTAGATAAAAATTGTAAATATTTATGCTGAACTTGCTTTATAATCCTTTCCCCCATTCTTGTCAACATGCATGTCTGAGACTGACTCACCTACCATAAGTATTTTTTAAACAAATAATAGAAGAGTTTAAATACACATTACGTCCTGTGGTTGATGAGGTTATAATCTACTTTAGATGTGATAAATTGATAGAGAAATAGCGTGGACATTCATCACATTAAAAAAATTTTTAATTCATGTATTTGATTAAAATAGACCTAAAGATTTTTGATATAGGGAACTGCTACTTCATTCACAAATTTCTGGCTAATTATAATGTATGATGACACAAAGTTACAAGTGCAATGGTGATTGTCTTATCTGCAAAATGCTCACTTTCATTGATCAACACGTGCTTTTTTTTGTATTTTTTGATGCTGTAATTGTTTTACATATTTTACACATTTCCTTGTTAAATTTAATACTTAAAAATTGTGATTTATTTTTGTATGTCTTAAAATTTCATTTTTATAGAGTTCCAATTTTGGGGGTGTTTTCAAAAGTATTGGTCTGTGACAACTTGTAAGAGAAATGGTCCTATACCACATATGGTATTAGAAGCATTAGTATAATTTATATTCCTACAACCCGTTCTTCTTGTAGCCTATCATTCTCCACACACTTCTTTTGAAAGCTCTTATTAATTAATTTCTTCTTTTTCTCAGATATAAAGTGTTTTAATTGCAAGAAATTATCTATGACTCTTTCTGGATTTTTTATATGCTTCAGACATAGTAGTTTGAAAATCAATGAGTAAATAATTATGGTAATTCAACACACTTATACAGTTTTAATTCTTCACCGGTACAATATTCTTATATTTAACTAGGTAATACTAAAATTTTCTAATACTTGACATTGTGAAACTGAATTGACAGGAAAGTCAGTGGAACACAATCATTCAAGTGCCAATGCAAAGTTATTCTACAAAATGCCAGTGGTTTCTATCTGGCTATAATTTGGCTATTCTAATGTTGGGTGACTGTTATATTCTTCTTAAAGCTCTGCTATATTATAGACAACATTTTAGAAATATTACTAAAGTTCAAACTCAGCTTCCATGTATTATGGTAACTGTGTCCACTTAAACACTTGATTTTTTTTTTTTTTTTTTTTTTCTTAGATAGAGAGTTTCACTCTTGTTGGCCAGGCTGGAGTGCAATGGCACCATCTCGACTCACTGAAATCTCTGCCTCCCTGGTTCAAGCGATTCTCCTGCCTCAGCCTCCCAAGTAGCTGGGATTAGAGGCATGCACCACTGTGCCAGGCAATTTTTGTATTTTTAGTAGAAACGGGATTTCTCTGTGTTGGTCAGGCTGGTCTCGAACTCTTGACCTCGGGTGATCCACCCACCTCGGCCTCCCAAAGTGCTGGGATTACAGGCGTCAGCCACCACGCCCAGTCACTTGATACCTTTTTAAGTTGCACATGTTTCATTTCATTCAATGTTATTTAAGACTATAGGAAATTACACATATAGGTTCGCCAAGTGGCTTGCGCTTGTACCCCAATTAAATCAAAGACAAAATTATACTTTTGATGCAATGCTCATTGAATGAATATTTACTGAACACCTATGTTAGGAATGTTATAGGTATTATGTGTGTAGGAAAATGAATAAAACAGACATAAATCTCTGCCCATGTAGGGCTTATTTTCCAGGTGGGAGAATCAGCCCAACATTCATACTAAATTCTTTTAGGATGATCAGAAAGAAGATAATATGTGCAAGTGGAAGTAACATTTTTAAATAATCATAGTGCTATATACTTTCATTATTGCCATTTCAATTATTAACTTCCTCAGTCTCTTTTATTTTACAAATACAGTAAGCATTCTCTGAAGGATGTATTTCCTCTCATTACAATGGTTACTATGCTTTTTAGTCAAAATTATCTACAGTTGATTTCTCAAAATAGCAAACATTATATTGAGCTTACTTAGCATTCTATATATTATACTATGTAGCATTTAACAGAGACTATATATACATACACATATATATATTTGTACATATATATATATATATATATATCCATGTATACACACACACACACACATTGTCCACAGAAGACAGAAGCCTAACTTTCAGCTATTTGTGAAATAGAATTATTAGAAACTTGATAAAGTATTCTGCAGTGTTATATAGTCCAACTAGTTTAAATTATTCATTTCATATCCTAGTTCTTTTTTCCCACATGTGATACTTTATTGTTTTAAACTAGTTGATTTATAAAAATGTCATCAGCATAGTGCAAATTAATGATTCCAGCAAAACACATTTGCGATACCTTAGGTATGTGACAAGCAATTAAAAAAGGTTGTATTGATTTGTCTAAAATGTTAAATGACATAATAGCCATACAGTAAAGTATTGAATAATTTAAGTAAATCAATGTTTTCTGAATTTTGTAGGAGTACAAACTATCTTGGGTGCTAAGGTAAATCAATATAATAAAATAAAAATGAAGTGGTTTATAATGATGAATGTATGAGTTGATAATAACCAGAGGTAGAATCTCATTTAGCCATTGTAACAAACAACTTCCAGGCATCTTTTGTACACTATTCCCATCAGAAAACATGGTATTATATAGTCAATTGATTTTAGCACTTAAATAGCTTTTCATTTGCAAGACACCTAGGCTCAGTATAAACTAAACCTTTCCCAGAGTGTCATTAGTTATGGCTTGATTTAGAATGATAATACATATTTACTACCATTAAAGCAATTTTCTGTGTTTTATGTGGTTTGTAAATAATGCTATATTTTATGAGGAAATGAGAGATGTTCATTTGTTGTGCTCATATATATTTGCAAGATTTAGAATTTAGCATTTAGTGCTTCTACTGATCTCTTTTTACTTGCATTTCCAATGGGAAATTTCTTAAGTAAATAATCCACTTGGAAATTGGATTTTTCATTCAATATAGCTATGTTTTTAGGCAGTTTTTGGTTTCATCATTTTGTTTAGAAAATATAAGTATGGTAAAAATGAGCATGCAGGGACAACTTTTTCCTATGTAATGTCTTTTGTGGTTTACAACAATTTCAAGATCTAATAAAATCTATGGATCTTTCCCACAGGAAAAAAAATACAAATGTAGACATGAACACAATGCTGTATATAATTTAAGAGAAATCAGATATACCCTGGATTCTCTTTACATTCATATACAAAGAATAAAAATTAAAACAACAGAAACAGACACAATTAGTGGTTCTGAAAACTTCAAATGCTTCAGTGTTGTAACTACACTTGAAATGAATGAAAGTAGATATATTAATACACAAAAATACTTAACTCTTAATACTTATGCATTTTTTACAAATTCAGAAGAAGATCCCTTAAAAGAGGCTGAAGACACTAAAACATTATAAAGAAAAGAGAGGTGGAGAAAAAAGGAGTCATTCCTGGAGAAGAGACTGAAAGTAGTCAAAGGATTAACACCCAGATTTCAGAAAAGGAAAAATGTAAAATATTATTGAGTGTTGGCAGTAAATCGTGGTGGCTCAGGCATGGACCCTGTAGGATTGACCCATGGTGGCTCAGCCATGGATCCAGGATTGGATCCCAGATCAGCTACTTAATATGGTAAACTTGGTAAAATTACATCATCTCTCTTTGAGAGTATCTTCATCTGTAAATTAGGGATCAGAACAGAATTTATTTTATATGTCTGATATGGGCATGAAACGGTTCCATCTTTATAAAGAGCTTAGCAGAATGCCTTGCACACACTAAGCAGGAAGATGGGTACAAAACTTCCTGACTGCTCTCATTTCGTAGCAGCCTGCTTTTCTGTGAAAGTTGCTCTGAACTAAAATGTGGCAAATCTTGGGACTGAGGATGAGACAACAGATGTTTGTTTGGAGGAACATACAGGCTAGTTAGACTCCCTGCTCCTCACTTACTCATACCAAACAGTAGACAACAGTATCTTCTTGAGAAATGGGTGGAAGGGGTAGGCCTTTTGGACAGAAAGCAGGGAAGAACCCTGCACAGAGACACTGGGATACCCAAAAAGTTTCCATTTCTGAAGCTTGCTTGTCCCGTCCCACATCATCACTGCAGACAGGACAGAGTAAGCATATATTGTATTCGTAAAACATGCCATGGGCAATCTAAGATTCAAAATATGAGGATAAAACCAAGAATCAATTAAACTTTCAGAAAAGATAGCCTCATAAATATGAGAGATCAAATCAACAAACAGAAAATAAAAAATAACAAAATGTACACCAACGTATAAAGTAACAGATAAAAGAATCAACACAAATATAAATTATAACTTCAGAGTGATATGGGAGGCAGCATTTCCATGAAGTAGCATACAAAGATTTTTAAAATTAAAATTTTTGTTATGAAGAAAATAGAAAGCTAATAATGAGCTGAAGAGCAGAATGAGAAGAGGAGGAGAGAGAAAACTAAGGAACAGCCAAATGAAATAAGACAGCTGTCTCAGGGGAAAGGGTCAATGTTTACAGAAAGAGAAACTGTGAAAAAAAATATAATGGGTATAAAAGAAGAGGTATAACTTTGGCCAGGAGTGGTGGTTCATGCCTGTAATGCCCGCACTTTGGGAGTCCAAGGCAGGCAGATCACGAGGTCAGGAGTTCTAGACCTGTCTAACCAACATGGTGAAACCACGTCTCTACTAAAAATACAAAAAATTAGCCAAGGTGTTGTGGTGCACACCTGTAATCCCAGCTAGTGGGGAGGCTGAGGCAGGAGAATCTCTTGAACCTGGGAGGCGGAGGTTGTAGTGAGCCAAAATCATGCCACTGCACTCTAGTCTGGTTGATGGAGCAAGATTCTAGCTCAAAAAGAAAAAAAAAAAAAAAGAAGAAGAAGAGGTATAACTTCTAAATGGTATGAAATAGAAGGTAGGGGTGAGAACACTGAAAAGTAGGAAAGTATTACTCACATTTTTAAAACACAGAGAGAAAGTTAATGTGTTGTCTAAACAAAACTAGTAGTATAATTATGTTGTTTTAATATAAAGCATGTAAACAAAAGAATAAATAAGAAATTAATGTAATTTAAATCTCCTACTCTGACTTTATCCCTCAACTCCAGACTCATGAAATCAGCTTCCCATTTAGCATCTCCATTTACTTGTCTAAAACATATCTCAATTACCATATGTTGAAACTGAACTCTTGACTTTCTCCCCAAATGGACAAGTCTTCTCCATTGGCCTTCTTATCTCAGTAAGTGGAAATTATCAGTTGGGAAGAACCAAGGGTTTTAAGTTATCTCTCACTCTTTTTCTGTTCTTCAAATGTATGGATGTTCCAACAACAAATATATTTTGCTCTCATTTCAAAATATATGCAACATCCTATGAATTCTCAACACCTCCACCACTTGTAATTTTTTCTAAGCTTCCAGTTTTGCTTTCCTGCATATTTATTTAACCAGTCTTTCTACACAAAACCCAATTTAGACTTTCACAACCTAAATTAGATAAAATCATTCCTCTGCTCAAAACTCTCCAAAGACTCTTCATCTCATTTTAAATGGAATCCAACTCTTTCCAGAGCCTCCGGTTTCTCTATGATTTAGCCTTTGGTTACGTTTCTGACCTAATCTCAATTATCTCCATTCTACCTGGACTTTTCGTTGTTTCTTAAGCATATCAAATGCTTTTTGCCTTTGTTTTAGGGTCTTTGCATTTGCTTTCTCTCTGTTAAAAATTCACTTTGCTGAGGTCTTGGTTTCTTCTCACGGGAGTTGTTACTGAGTCCCAAACATCTATGCCCCCTCTATTCCAACAACCACACCCTTGCCACCATCGTGTCTCAAATATACTGGAATTGATTTCATCATACCCTCACACACTGTGTAAATGGTAATCACAAAACACCCAAGCCTCTCATTCTACCAGCTATCTCCCATACTCTATTCAGCAAAATAATCCAAATCTTCCTTATCCTCATCACTTTGTCATCCTCCCTAAAATCTTTCTATCATGCCTTCTGAAAATCCACTTTATTGTCTATATTTTCTATGAACAGTCCCTGAATCTGCTTATTCCAATGAACCTTGCCTCTACAGGAGAGGTCAATGCTTTTGCAAACTCTCTCTGACAAAAGATTTGCAAACACCAGGTTTGGATGCAGGACACCTGTCTTTCCTGTTCTTTATATATCCTTGAGACCATTTTGTCTCCCATGTCCCTAAAATTGCCCAACTTTAAAATGTTTATCATCACTTCATGTTACCAATTATGAAGCTTTATTGCTGTCACTTCTCAATACCTGAATCATTTACCCTTATTTCTGGATGACTTCAGTTTCTAGTTCACTGACATTTTCTTTACAAGAAACCCTGTCTTGATTCTTCATGATTCTAGTGTACACGTAGATGATCATCCAGCATACTAACTTCTCAAATCCTTGGGTCCTCTCCTTTGATGCTCTTATTCTTTTCTTCACCTAAGGAATTTGCTGCAGATTTTGTCATTACAAACAACTGCAAAATTTTTGTAATCTCAGTTTCATTCATCCAATTTTCTGACCACTACCTACTAGGATTTGAAGGCTGTAACAATTATCCTACCCCAAAGGGGCGTCAAGTCTTACTACGTTTTCACTGCCTATAACTCATTTCATGTTCTCTTTTTCTGAACCAACTTCAATATCATGATCAATAAAAATAATTCTCTTTTATACAATTCCTTGACTCCTCTGTATTTTTCTCTGTTTAAACGCACATGGCAAAAACATCATTTTTTGGTTAAATCCAGCTTCCTACCTCTGTTTCTGCAACCATGCATCAGATTGGCCTCACTTAATGATACAAAAGTAGAATGACCTAGTGGACTGTCTGACAATCACACTCCCTTGTGTCATTAATCTCTCACTCTCCTTGATGACTGATCTATTTCTCTCCTCAAATCTCCAACTTTCTCCTCTCCCTCATGACAGCGGATACCTTTGATTTATCTTTGCTAATGTATTGGAAACACTGGGAATGATGTTCTACAGATTCCCACTATCAAATATACACAACCACCAACATCTGCACACCATGCCCTGCCTTCCCCACTGATAACTTCATTGACTGACAGTTATTATGCCAAGCCAATCCCTCCACTTACTTTCTAGACTCCATCCTCTGTTTAAGTATATTGGTTAGCAATTTTCCACTCACTCTAACTGATTTTACAATTTCTGCTGCTGTCTCCCCAGCAGCAAACAAATATATCACTTCTCTTTACATCCTAAGCAACAAAATGAAATAAACAAAAACAACAAAAACCTGCTTGGTTCTATATCTCCCAAACAGCTACCATCCAGGTTGTTTTCTCTCTTTTGCAAAATACCTCCTCTTGTCATTTTTCCTAGACTCATTCAAATTTGGCTATGATCCCTACGAATCTACTAAATATTGCATTCAGGCTCAATGTTAACCAACAGTAATATTTCACAACATCTCCTTTTCAAAACAAATTTCTTAGCAACTAATTATGAAATAAGTCAGTTGAAAGTCTGAAGGAGCAATACATGCAAGGAAGAAGTGTTGTCATTGGAATAATCTACTTCATCCATCATGCCTAGGATATCAGTAAAGTAAATTATTTCATTTATGTCAAATATGAAAACAAAGAAGAATATCATTTGGGTATTTCTTTATTTTTCATTATTCTTTGGGGTTTTTGGAGAAAAAAAATATGGTCAGGTCATCAAAATAAACTAAGAAATAATGTGACTTCTTTATCTAATTAAATCACGCCCAGGTAGATAGATAAATGCATATGTGTGTATTTATAAACAGATAAACAAAAGGTAGTTCTAAATATTGATCAATAAAGTTTCATATGACATTAATTTATTAAAAAATGTGGCAAGCAATATTTTAAATATAAATAGGTAGCCATGTTCACAGTGTCCATGCATGGTTTTCTCCAGTGTTCCACTGCTCAATTGCTTTGTGGTTTCTACCAATTCAAGCAGTCTCTCACAGGTTTATTAAAATAGTACCATTGATCAGAATAATCTAGCATCATTGGAGCATGAAAACATAGATCCGAACAGCATTTATTTACATATAAAACACTTTGTGTTTTCATATTGTGCTACTCAAGGAAGAAATTGTAGTGCATTTTGTCAATCCTTTTATTATCTTTGTTCTATTTTCAAAATAGAGATCTAACAGTATCTAATTTTAGAATAGGAAATATATTATTAAATATTTGAAAGATAGCAACAAATTAAAATGAAAAAATGTCAATTTATTGACAACAAAGCTATTTTTATGTTTATTATATACGAAAAGAAAGTTAAATTTATGTTATTAAAGTTTCTGCTTCTCTAAATAGTTTGGTAGCCGCATATATACCTGGTAAATATTCTCATTCATACAACTCTAATCATTAATTACATTGGTTAATGTTTTTGAGGCTTTAAATAAGTGTGAATTGAGAACATATTACCAAACTTGATTTCTCCCTCATGATCCCATCAAAATTACATTAAATAGGCACCAACATTACAACATTTCTAATAATATTGGTTATGGAAATACAGATGCATTGACAGAGACCAGGAAGACAGAAAATATCTTTGGCAACTAATTAAATGGTTACCAGATAAGCCATCCTGCTCCAACTATTAAACATTTTCCATTTAGAATGATCGTTATAGTTGCATAAAGGGATTCAATCCTTCAGTTGAAAAGCACACAGTTCCCTGACCTAGACACATGGAAATATGTTTTCAATAATTCAGTGAAAAATAGATGAATCCAAAGGTTTATGTGATGAAAAAATAGGCTACCTACAATGAAATAAGAATTTAAAAACCATCACACTTGTTAGCAAAAACACAGATTTCTAAACTCAGTGTTGACTGGTAAATATTTTTAAAAACTGCTTCAGTTAATATCCTTTCCTATGGTCCAAGAGAGATTTTGAAGGACGAAACTA
>NW_012102998.1:763793-765883 GCF_000951045.1 Mandrillus leucophaeus | reverse complement strand
TGGAACTGATTTTTAGCAAGGAACCTCTTGAATTATTTGAGTAATACACTATCTTTTTATTAATGTCTCTATTATTTGGAGTCATCCTCACTCAGCCAACTCCAGTATCTATTCTAGGTAACTGAAAACAAGATTCCAGAAAGAAGGAGGTTCTATGAAGAATGTTGTATTAGCAAGGTTAATTTAGTTAAATTTAAAGATTCAGAAGTCAAAAGATAAAGATATCTCCTTAAATGTAGTTTTCAATCAGTACAATGCATGTTGTGGGAAATGAAATTGGAATACTTTTATATATCCATGTATATCTATGTATAAAAACATTCACTAAAGACTCCAGAAAATCCACAATACTTTCAAAGTAGTTATGGTGTGATCATAAAGCAATCTAATAGATGATATAGTTTTGAGCAACTGATAGAGAGTAAGAAAGAATGCATTTAACCTGATAGTGTTACACTTTCTTCAAGCTCTTTAAAAGCAAAGGTTTCCATTCCTTACTTAAGAGTCCATCACGGTACCTAATTATGTCATTAATAATATTTATATAGCTATAATGCTGATTTGTAAATATATTTGAGTGGCATCGTAACACATAATACTTTAAAAATGCAGTCCGTAATGACAGATTTCCTTCATTTATTATGTGTTAACTCTTCAGAGTTTTGTAAAATATTTCTATATATTAGTGTTTCCATGTACAAAACTGGATTTTAGAAATAGAACCTCGTTCAACATTAACAGATCAAAGAAAATATTAATATCATATGATCATCTCAATAGATACAGAAAAATAATGAGAAAATTCAATATGCTTTCATGATAAAAATTCTCAGCAAATTAGGTATAGAAAACATGCACAATAAAGGTTACATATGAAAAAACCCACAGCTATAATCATATTTAATAGTAAAATATTTAAAGCTTTTCCTCTGAGATCAGGAAAAAAAAATATGATCATTCTTACCACTTTATTAAACATAGTCCTACAATTGCTAACCAGAGAATTTAGTCAGGAGAAAGAAGAAAAAGGCATTCAAGTTGGAAATGAAAAAGTTAAATTGTCCCTATTTGCAAATGATATGATTTTATACATAGAAAACCTTACAGACTCTACCAAAAATCTTCTGGAATGAATAAATGTAGTAAATTTTCAGGATACAAAAGTCACATATAAAAATCAGTAGTGTTTCTTTACATTAACAATAAATTCTCCAAAAAGGAAATCAAGAAAACCATCCCGTTCACAATAGCTGCAAAAACCACTTAAGAATGAATTTAAGAAAGGACGAGAAAAATCTTCTCACTGAAAACTATAAGATATTGATGAAAGAAACTGAAGAAGATGCAAATAAGTGGAAAGACATCTCCTGTCATAGCTTGCAAGAATCAAATTGTTAAAATGTCCATTCTACCCAAAGTGATCTACAGATTTAATACAATCCCTACCAAAATTCCATTTTCATGTAAATAGAAACAAATTCTAAAATTCAGATAGAACCTCAAAGAATCTTGAATAGCCAAAGCAATTTTGAGCAAGAAGAACAAAACTGGAAGCATTACACTATCTGACTTCAAAATATACTACATACCATAGTAACCAAAACAGCAAAACACTGCCATAAAAACAACAACAACAACAACAACAGCAACAACAACAATAACAAAAACAGACACATAGACCCGTGGAACAAAATAGAAAGCCCAGAAATAAATCTATGCATTTGCAGTCAATTGGTTTTGACAAAGATGTCACACTAGATATGGACCATCTCATCAATAGATTGTAATGGGAAAACTGGATGTTCACATGCAGAAGTATGGAATTATAACTTTATCTTATATCATACAAAAACAACTCAAAATGGATTAAAGGCTTAAATTTAAGAACTGAAACTGCAAAACTGCTCTACAGAAAATAGGGGAAAGGCTATAACATTTGTCTGAGCCATGATTATTTTGGATATGACCCAAAAATACAGGCAAGAAAAGCAAAAAGAGACAAATAGGATTAAATGTTTTTGTACAACAAAGGGAACAATCAACCGAGTGAAGAGACAACCTATGGAATGAAAGAAATTGTTTGTGAATCA
>NW_012102998.1:757478-758983 GCF_000951045.1 Mandrillus leucophaeus | reverse complement strand
TGGAAATGAAAAAGTTAAATTGTCCCTATTTGCAAATGATATGATTTTATACATAGAAAACCTTACAGACTCTACCAAAAATCTTCTGGAATGAATAAATGTAGTAAATTTTCAGGATACCAAAGTTACATATAAAAATCAGTAGTGTTTCTTTACATTAACAATAAATTCTCCAAAAAGGAAATCAAGAAAACCATCCCATTCACAATAGCTGCAAAAAACCACTTAAGAATGAATTTAAGAAAGGACGAGAAAAATCTTCTCACTGAAAACTATAAGATATTGATGAAAGAAACTGAAGAAGATGCAAATAAGTGGAAAGACATCTCCTGTCATAGCTTGCAAGAATCCAATTGTTAAAATGTCCATTCTACCCAAAGTGATCTACAGATTTAATACAATCCCTACCAAAATTCCATTTTCATGTAAATAGAAACAAATTCTAAAATTCAGATAGAACCGCAAAGAATCTTGAATAGCCAAAGCAATTTTGAGCAAGAAGAACAAAACTGGAAGCATTACACTATCTGACTTCAAAATATGCTACATACTATAGTAACCAAAACAGCAAAACACTGCCATAAAAACAACAACAACAACAACAACAGCAGCAACAACAACAACAATAACAAAAACAGACACAAAGACCCGTGGAACAAAATAGAAAGCCCAGAAATAAATCTATGCATTTGCAGTCAATTGGTTTTTGACAAAGATGTCACACTAGATATAGACCATCTCATCAATAGATTGTGATGGGAAAACTGGATGTTCACATGCAGAAGTATGGAATTATAACTTTATCTTATACCATACAAAAACAACTCAAAATGGATTAAAGGCTTAAATTTAAGAACTGAAATTGCAAAACTGCTCTACAGAAAATAGGGGAAAGGCTATAACATTTGTCTGAGCCATGATTATTTTGGATATGACCCAAAAATACAGGCAAGAAAAGCAAAAAGAGACAAATAGGATTAAATGTTTTTGTACAACAAAGGGAACAATCAACCGAGTGAAGAGACAACCTATGGAATGAAAGAAATTGTTTGTGAATCATGAGTCTGATAAGGGATTAATATACAGAATATACAAGGAACTCAAACTACTAAATTATAAGAAAACAATTCTATTTAAAAACGGCAAAAAACTTGAATAGACATTTCTCAAGTGAACAAATGCCCAACAATATATATTTACATATATATACACACATATATAATATGTATATACACAGTATATATACACATACATATATGTATCATATATGTATCATATATGCATCATGTACATGATGTATGTATTTATGTGTATATATGATGTATGTGTGAATGTATATATACACAAATATATAGTATATATAAATACCTAACAGATAAATATAAATACACTGCATATATACTACACATAAATATATATGCTATATATAAATATACATATGCCCAATAGATAAATATAAAAATATCTATCATTAATCATAAGGGAAATGAAAATTAAGCCCACAA
>NW_012102998.1:631850-754633 GCF_000951045.1 Mandrillus leucophaeus | reverse complement strand
ATTTTAATTTAATTTAAAAATTATGAATATTAACTTATAACAAGTTATAATTTTAAATACATTACAAATTTGATGACTATAATATATTCTCTGCTTTTTGGTAAATCTACTTTTAATTTGTTAACAGATTTTTTTTTTTTAATTAGAGCTAGGTAAAAGTTAGTGAAAGACTTCTCACTGTAAGCTGGTCTCCCCAGAAAGATACTGGTCTCTAATGAAGCTCCCTGAAAATGACCAACGTCAAGATTAATAACAGTGCTGCAATCCCAAACAGGAGTAGGTCATGTAAGTGGGCAAGGTGTTGTTCTCCCTAGGAGGAATGTTGAAATAGCAACCAACTCACTGCAGCAAATGTACAGATGCAGACGTCATACTTGAAGCCCAAGCCCTGATCATAGCAGAAGAGGAAATGGCATTACTTCAGTCTTGAACCCTGTGTTGGTAAATCGGTGATAAGGCCAAGCCTCCACCAGGTCATACTGTGCTGGTCACAGCTCCTGGTATCATGACAGAAGGGCCTGGTGATTCCCGCAACATGTTTCTTAAAGACCTCATAGGCAACTCTTTGGGGCCCAAATGGCAGTGGGCAACGGGGAACCGGCACACTCACCTACAACTTTTCAGCCCGTGAGATTTTCAAATACATACTGCTCTGGTAGGTCTAGTGTACATGCTGTCCAGTGACTTGCTCTTGAGTATAATGATATGTTCATACATGAACAAAGTATTTGTAACTAGAAAACCTAACTATAACGGAAATAAAAAGTATATATGAATTATTTATACTTGGAATCAAGCAAGAGTAAAGGTAGCTCTGTTAGCCCAGCAGTATAAGGACACTAGCCCAAAGACCTAGAAAAGAAACCAGGAATGTGTCACTCTGGAACCAGAATGGACTCAGATATTAAAATAGAAGAAAAATGATGTGATCATTCATGATTTATAACCTAAATTAGTCACTGAGGTGAATATATACATTGTATATTGATAATAAGTATGGCAATGATGCAAATTTTATTTTAGATAAAATTGTGTTTTGTTAATAGTACCTCCCCCTGGTGAGGTTGACGGTTTTAAATTTCTTTCTTTCTCTTTTTTTTTTTTTTTTTTTTTTTTGAGACAGAGGCTTGCACCGTCACCCCGACTGGGCTGGAGTACAATGGCGCGATCTCGACTCACGGAAACTTCCGCCTCCTGCGTTCACGCAATTCTCCTGCCTCAACCTCCCGAATAGCTGCGATGACAGGTGCCCACTGTCACTCCCGGCTAATTTTTTTTTTTTTTTTTGTATTTTTAGTACAGACGGGGTTTCACTATGTTGGCCAGGCTGGTTTCAAACTCCTGACCTTGTGATCCGCCCTCCTCGGCCTCCCAAAGCGCTAGAACTACAGGTGTGAGCCACCATGCCTGACCTAGTTTTAAATCTTTACATATTTTTCTGAGATGTATCTTTCTATGTTTTGGTTTGAAGTGAATGTCATTCTTTAAAAATAGAGGTGTAACATCTGCTTAATTCATCTAAATACTATTCAGACAGCATTAGCCATCAGTAAAGTTTTAGGACAAAATAATTTCTCATTCTTTTGTTCACCTTGTTTTTGTTCTGTACATATGACAATATATCGATCAATATCATTACCCTTTCATGGAAATTTTAATAAAGTTTAGACAAATGAGCAACTTCAAAAACGTTTTAATCCCCCATTTATTCCCTTTAAGGCTGTGTCTAATTTTGTAACTGGCATTTGACAAGGCAATGAGTCTTCTTTTCAGCCTGCTGTTACAATATTACTTTTGCATGAAATTCCCATTGGAGTGATATGCCAAGAAATATGTTTCTAAATTCCTTTTTCTATGATGAAAAAATTACAGTTTCAAAATATTTAGCTACACTGAAGATGAGAAGTTAATTTTGAAAGAATCTACATTACGTTGAAAAATCAGAGTATCTTTAATGTCTTGATGCGGGATGCTTGCAAGTCTTGGCCATCATTGTAGTTTTTCGTATTTCTCACGCAAACTCACATGACAAACGGTGAGGAGTGTGTGTGTGTGTGTGTGTGTGTGTGTTCCTGTTTTGCTTCTTAGACATGCTCTTGGAAAACAGAAAGTGTGGCTCTTCATGACTGTGATTGATACAGTCATCTCTTGCATGTAGTGTGGCAACGACATTCTTATGACAGGGAATAAAGCTATACAGGCAGGTGGTAAAAACAGGACTTTCAAATGATAATCAAAGCTATTTTAATAAGAAATATTTTTAAAACACAAGCTAGCTTGGGAATAGAAAGGTGATAAGTAAACTTTTTCTTAGGAGAGAGAAAAGAAACTATTTTTCTGGAAAGAAGGGGCATTAGTTTTTTTTCCATTCTACTTCCGTGTATGGTGTATAGTTAATTTGTGTGCCATCTGTTGGTTTTAGAGATCTTATCAGACCTGACAGAGGTAACAAAGAAGGCTCTAGTTTTTTTTCTTTTCTTCTTTTTTTTTTTTGAAGGCAAAAAGTTGAGCAATTAAAAGCAGTGCTCTGATGGGCATGGTGGCTCAAGCCCGTAATTCCAATACTTTGGGAGGCTGAGGCAGGCAAATCACTTGAGGTCAGGAGTTCGAGACCAGCCTGGGCAACATGGAGAACCCCTATCTCTACCAAAAATATGAAAATTAGTTGGATGTGGTGGCACACGCCTAATCTCCCAGCTACTCTAGAGGCTGAGGAGAGAAAATTGCTGGAGCGCAGGGATGCGGAGGTTTCAGTGAGCTGAGATGGTACCACTGCACACTCCAGCCGGGGAGATAGAGCGCGACTGTCTCAAAAAAAAAAAAAAAAAAAGCAGTGCTAGTCATAGCGGTCTATGGATCACCAGAATTGTTCCTACTTGACTAGATCCTTCATTGGAAATGCAAAATCTTGGTCTCAAAGCAGATCTACAGAATCAGGATATATTCAGTTTGGGATCCATCAAATATGCACTTCTGATGACTTTTTTGCATTTTTCTCTTTTTGTGTTATTTTATGATCAGTGCCACCCCTTCCTATCTGAGGGGGACTCCTTAGTTTCACAAGTTACTGAGTTCATATTACATAATGTGATGTTAACATAATCTTTCAATATAATTCTATGCATGAAATGATTGAAGATATGGTACTGCATAGAGAAAGAAAATGCTGGTTCGAAGGAAGAGTAATATAATGACAGGTATCAGAGCTTATTGTAGGTTCCAGGCACTGCCCTAATAACTTTATCTGATAAATTCTTAAAATGGTCGAAATCGACTCCCCATTTTTCAGATGAGGAAACTGAGGCACGACGAGATAAGAAATTTGCTCAAGGTCATAACAATGAAGTGGCGGGGCTGTGCTTTAAGGCAGTCTGTCTGCAGTCTCTGCCATCTTAATCACCATGCCATAGTATGTGAGAATAAGTAAGTACGGCACCACGTTATGGGTCTGGGATGTGGTCTACAAGCTGTGTTGTGTTACAAACCCCTCTGAGACTATTTCACATGCGGGGGACCCTGTCTCCAGAAAACTGCACAGATGCAACGACTGGCCCAAGTTTGCCTGTAAATTTAAGTAGCTCAGACCCCTTAGAGCTTGAACTAAGCTCACAGATCACAGGTTATAAATGGGTGTCCTTGGGAACAGAGCACTTATTTTGGTGCAGGCTTTGTAATTCTTGCAAATTTTCTCATTTTTAAAATTTCTGTCCGAATTTCAGATTTGGGTCTGTATTTACCTAATTATTCCCTATTGACATAATGACATGTATTGGGAAATTTAGAAATGTCCTAGAATCTTCTCTCTACAGAGTAGAAAAAATCAGTTAGAAGGAAACAGAGGCAAGGGGATTTTTTTTTTATTCAAAGTCAGAATAGTGAAGTAATCCTAGACTATCGTGAACTCACTTCCCTCTACATTCTGTTGCCTCATTGTCTCTCACCTCTCACTGTCTCTCGGTTGCATGCTGCTCTCTCAGCTTAGTTCTTGATTTCTTCCTGCCCAGGTACCTTTTATCAGCTCTCCTTTCAGTTAGCAATAAACCCTCCCACTCATCCTCCTCCTGCTGCCTGCTGGGTTTAGTAAAATGATGGAAGCACATTCACTGCTTCATATCTTAGGAGGGGACAATGTTGCAGCTCAAGGCAGTGGAAACAGTGGTGCCCACTCTATCCAGAATGCCTGAGGTCAAATTTCAGCTCTGCTCCTTCGTAACTGTGGGACCCTGGACAGGTTCCTTAGGCTCTTTGGATATAGCTCTCCTGTGCTTTAAGATGCACATTACTGCAATACTTTCCATTTGCCGTTGTTGAGAAAATCAACCAATATTTTTAAGTGCTCAGAATGGTACCTGCTGCCTACAAAGTGTGTGATTATGTTGGCTCCTCTGTAGAGCATGCCTGGTCTCTACCTACATGGCCCACATGGCAAGCAATACAAGTGTTGCTCTTCACACAAGCAGGGTGGGAGAGAGTTAGGAAGCACGATGCTTACACAAACAATCTGCAAAAACATGCCATTAGCTTATCTACTTCCACTTAAATGACAATTTGGAAAGATAGGGGTATCTTGGTAGTTGGAACTGAACTCAGTCTTGTTGCAGAAACAGTTTTAATTCAGCACTTTGAATATGAGGTACAATTTAATAAAATGAAAGTAGCAACTTCCTAAAAAATGACAACTTTCCTCCCAATGACAGGGCCCATTCCAGGCAAGAACTTGCAGTGATGGAAGGCAGGCAAGATATTTCTTCTGCTTTTTGGTTTGTTTGTATTTTTCTCCTCTTCTCCATAAGGTATTACTTTGGAAGCTTTCACTGAGGCACTGAAATACAAAAGGAAAAAAATTTAAAAGCCTGTACAAAGATGCAAATTTCCAAAGGACATTTCTGAACAGAAACTTCATGACTCTTAAAAAAATCTCTCCATTGAGTTCAAACATTTAGTTTTTGAGTTTTTTTTTTTTAATTTTATTCCCAAAAGGGAGATAATATTTGGTCTTACAAATCAAATTTATTTGACTTAGCAATGTATTCAAAGGAAGAACTTAGCAATTAATAGATTTAAAATAGCATATTTTAAAATATCTATTTATTTATTTTACAGATTCTGGAAATAGGTCACATACACATCTAATCTGTTCTTGTCAGTTTGGGTCAAATCTGTTTCTGCTTTCAGGTACCTTCTAATACAGAATGCATTAGGTTGAATATGCTTTATCCAAAGTGTTTGGGACCAGAAGTGTTTCAGACTTGCAATTTTTTTTCAGATTATAAAATATTTGCATTCCTCTACAGGCATTTTGCAGGCCTCTTTGATATCTTCAACAATATATTTGCACCACATATCAGAGAATAAGCAAGAAAAACACAGTGAGTATTGACTGTAGGCCTTGATCTTATGTAGGACATCTTGGAGAAGCTGTCAGTGACACATCCGGCTTGCGCAGGTGCTATTTTATTATCCTTCATGGGTGCTTTGGTGGGAGAATCTGGACATGCACAGAAAAGATATATTGTAGCTGACAGGGTCTAGGAGGATATTTTTTCCTTTGGGAATGGACTTTTTGTTGTGTATCTGTGTTTTGACTGTGTTTTTGATTTGTGTTTTCAGGTCAGGTATGGAATTTTCCGCTGATAGTGTTATAGCTCAAAAAGTTTCAAATTTTGGAGCATTTCAAATATTAGATGTTTGAATTAAGGATGCTCAGACTGTAGTGTGAATATTTTGAGTGGGGCTTCTCTTGTAGGGGGATACGTCCTGAGACTCATGTTTGGACTTTGAGGGATGCCATTGATTACAGGAACTTGGAAGTCTATGTTAGTTTGAAACTATTTGGTCCTGACTGTTTTTAAAATGCAGTATATTTACTGAGATTGTTTCTTCAAATCTCTGTTCAAATCAAAGTAAAAAAAATAACAATAAGATGTTACTTGGCTTTTCTCTATTTGTTGCACGTAGCTCTTGTAGGTCTGGCTCAATGGTATGGTTAGTAAGGGCAGAATCTGAGTAATCCTGGATTTTTCTGATTATGCATTCAGGGTCAGAAGAGGAAACAATGATATGTCATCTCATTATGTTCCTAATGCCAGTTAATGCCATTTCAACATCATAATTTATACAAATATTTACCTGAACTTATTTATTTCCAGGATATTCAGTATGCACATTATTATAATAGTTTACATCTAATTCCAAGCATCATTTCAAGTTTTCACCTTTGTAATTATCAGCCTTTTCTAAGGAAAAAACCTAGATACCATCTAAAAAAGAACAATCTCTTTATTAAACTATTAATATTAAAATGGGATATCCCAGTTGTATTAATTACCTATATTTAGTTTTTATTTTAAATTAGTTTTAATTTAAGTATTGTTTTAATTTCATTGCTATCTGCTTATTTTTTCTCTAATTACATTGGAAAAATGAGTGGACTTCCATATACATGGATAAAGCAAAGCCCAATAAGAAAAATAACATATTTAGTTGATATTTATAGGTATAATTTAACATTTACCACCAATAAAGAAAAATCTTGCCAATTATGTTTTCATGTTAACTATTGTAAGACTCAAGCTAATTTCACAGATGTTAAAAATGTGAAAACATGTGCAGTTGATGAATTAAGAGATTATTGCCTGTTAAAAACTGGGACAATTATGAACAAATTGTAGTCTCCAGATCGCTTTCATAAAATGTCTTAATGTAAACCTAGAGTCTCCAAAGTAAGTAAAATACAATTTAAAACTTTGAAAATAAACACACATATATGTTATTAAATCCTATTAAATTACTTGATATATGAAGTGTTCATAAATAAAGATACTCAAATTTTAAATATGGCATAATATTTTATAAATTATTGAACTTCCATTCTTTAGTTTAGCAAATGTTACAAACTAGGTAATGTTACAGAAAATCACTATCATAAATTAAGTCAAAATGTAATTGAGCTTAAATCAACCATATTCTCTTAAGACCTCTAAACCAATAATATTTAGGCTGAATGTAGAAAGAACTGCAAATGTCTCCTCAACTTTTATAATTCAGGGAGATATGTCTGGGCTTACATCTTAACAACTCCTTTCCTTCTTCCACTGGGAATGAAACATTTAAGAACATTTAGAGTAAGGAGCCATAATTTATTTTAAATGACCCCCTTCCATTAATCACAATAATTTCTTCTTTTATCTCCTATACTTGCTCTCAATACATGCTACGTAGCAACAGCTTAGAGTTATATAAAACCTCTAGACCATAGTAAATAACATTAGTAAGGACTTCTAAGTTTAATAATTAATTTTATTCCTTCAAGTAATAAGAAAATACTGAAAATTTGGTCCTTCCTCAGGACAAACTTGAAAAACAAAGCTATAGTAGACCCCTACATATCAATTAAAAAATGCTGAATACCACAATAAAATACTAGAAGATAAACAAACAAGTGAAAATATATTATAATGCCATTTAAGAAAATTGTTGCTACAGATAGATCGAGGAACAAAACACACAAACAGCCCGCCCACAAAAGCTTACATTTTTGTGAATGGCAAGAGAAGAAAACAGAATATCAATGAACAAGTAAATATACAATATGTCAAATGAAAGATCCCACGTGGAAAGGTTAAAGCAGTTTAAGAAGACAGCAAGGAACAGCGTCAGTGAGCGGTCGCATAAAATGAGCAGGTGAGGCCTCTCTGATACAGAGACAAATGAGCAAATATTTGAAGGAACTAAAATAGTAGGTTCTATCTATCTATCTATCTATCTATCTATCTATCTATCTATCTATCTATCTATCTATCTATCCAATATATATAGAATGTATATAGAGAATATAGAGAGAGAATATATACAGAATACATATAGAGAATATATAGAGAGAATATATAGAGACATATATATGAGAGAATATACATACAGAATATATATATATGATAAAAATGTTTTTGAAAAAGGAAGTACTTTGCAGACAGAAAAATAGCAGGTGCAAGTCCCTAAAGTATGAATGTGGTTGTTACAAGGGAGGAGTGGCAAAGCCAGTGTGTGTGGAGCAGCATGAGGAGGGAGTGGGAATGGGTCAGTGATGGGGAGTGGAAGAGCGAGAGAATATTATGGGGCCCTGGAGGTTATATTCAGGGTATTAGATTTGACTTGGAGTGATGTAAGATGCCTTGAAGTATTTTTGGTGGATGAGTGCAAAGTCTGATGAAATGTTAAAGAATGATTTTGGTTGCACTGAAAATAATCTAGAAATTAACCCTCTAAAATAACTAATGCAAAATTATACAATGAGAGGAGTTTTTTGTCCAACAACCTGGCAGAGTAATTTAAAATATTGAAAGCATGTGATTGTTAAAAAGAATGAAGAAGACAAACATATTGGCATGGGAATACATCAAAGGTATTTTGAGTACAAAATCAACACAAAAATATGTACACTGTTTTATATGCTTTTAAACATACAGAATATGGCCGGTAAGGCTACCCACTATGGTGGACCATTGCAACATCTTGGAAAAAGAGTAGGAATGAAGGCTGGGTTCAGAATTGTGCTTATGAAATACATTGCCTGAATAGCAATTAAGAATGTTAACACCATGAATTTTGCATATCGTCCAGGATTTATTATGAGGCATTTTCTAATAAATTATAATGGATGAGTAAAACAAAAAAAGTTGTATTTTAATGTTTTAAGTTTATATTATGTAAAGTTTCTGTAACAGTATAAATATATTTATTATATAATTAGAAAATATATTCAAAATAAAGTATTATTTAGATGACAGGAATATATGTCAGACTCCAAATCAAAATTTATCATTTTTAAGAATGGCAATAATAAGAAAATATGAAAATTTACCTTGTAGGATTCCCCCTCCTCCACCTTTCCTTACATACATGTGAACCCTTGCACACCTCCAACAGCAGTACAAATGCATCATCCTTTTGAATGGGGTGTGAATACCGAGACTGCAGAAAGCATCATTAAGTCAAAGAAGGTTTATCTTATTTTCTGAATTAACTAATGTTTTTGTCCTATATATAAAACATTATTTTACATTATTTTACATATATTAAGATAGTAATTAAAATTTTAACAAAAATATGTATAATTATTATAATAATACTTGAATCGATCTCAGTTCGTATCAACAAGGTAAACAATAGGTTTTTATTTTATTTTTATTTTTTGGAGACAGACTCTTGCTCTGTCTCCCAGGCTGGAGTACAGTGGCGCGAATTCGGCTCACTGCAACATCCACCTCCTGTGTTCAAGCCATTCTCCTGCCTCATCCTCCTGAGTAGCTGGGATTACAGGCGCACCTCACCGTGCCTGGCTAATTTTTGTATTTTCAGTAGAGATGGGTTTCACCATGTTGGCCAGGCTGGTCTCGAACTCCTGACCTCTTGATCCACACACCTTGGCCTCCCAAAGTGCTGAGATTACAGGAGTGAGCCACCGTGTCCAGCCAACAATAGTATTCTTAAAGTCTTTTTTCATTTGTTCTTTCCTCTGCCTGAAATGTTCTCCCCCAAGATCTCTGCATAACTGCTCCTTATTCTTTCAAATTTCTGCTCAAATGTAATCTCCTCAGATTACAATTATCTCTGAAATGGCACCATTCTTCACATTTTATCTCTTCTATGTTAATTCATTCTTCATAGCATTTACCACCAAAAAGTCTATCTGTTTTTTTGTTGCTTTATAGTCTTACCTTCTCTCATTGGAAAGAAGCTCCATGATTTCCAGAGATTTATCTTACTTACTCTTATATCTACAGCTTTAAAAGGCAGGCTGACATATAGTAGGTATTTAATACATGTATTAGGACTGTTTGAAAGAATGAATGAATTTTTAAAGGCCTGTTATCAAGATATCTGGTTGTTTTTTGTTTGTTTTTTTCTTTATGTTTGATATCTTTATTTAAGAAAGTGGGTAACTCTTACACTTCCTATAAAAGAGAATTTATAACTCACAATTGAGTCTATTAGTTGCTAATTAAACAGCAATATGACATGAAGAACTTATAAATTTAAACATTTCAACTTGAGAAAGAATGAGGATAGAATTCTTAATAAATAATTGATTGGATTATCAAAGCAGGTCTTTCCTTGATATGTCCCCATGTCCAGTAGTAGGTATTGGTTTGTATCTCCCTGTTTTTAAATCTAAAAGAAAAAGGAATTTTCTATCTTATTATTACTAAAAAATCTGAAATTATTGCTTGTAAGGCCTCATTTGTCTGTATAAATCAATAACTCAAGGGAAAGGGAGATGCTACTGTAATAGGCCTGAGATCATGTGCACGCTGCTAGTGAGAATAAACTCCATCCAAGACACAGACATGGAGTTAGAGTTGGGTGATAAATCAAGATTCGGTTATCATAGCAAGGGGAATATGGATGGTCAACTGAAGAAACAAAAAGAAATATAACAATTTTCCACAATACTTAAGAAAATCATTGTCTATAATAAATGCAAAAAACTGTTGGCAATGTATCTCCTTCCACTACCAATCAGTCTTGCTATGAAATCCTAATATATTATTACTGGTAATAAAAGTTTTGATATATTGGTTCTGAAGTGATAAGCCTAGGCAATTTTGGATACTGAATACATTTATATAAGGAGATACTTGAGCAAGGCTATTTGAATTAATAGATATGGCCATTACTCACATGAACATTATCATAAAGATTATTTTTTAAAATCACCAATCTTATTACAAAACTTATTTTACATGTTAATCCCTTGCTAAGAGCTGTGCACTTCAGTGTACAAAGCTAGTTTTGTATTGCTGATTATTAAGTCCAGAGAATATTAAAAGGGTGAATACCCAATGGTGATTTTTACGGATTTTGCAATGCTAAATAAAAATTAGCAGGTCTTACTCCTTTGCAATGAATACAATATGTGTTATTAGGCATTCAAGATAAAAGTTATGTGTTTGTTAAAATGCACAGATTTTTTCTACTTAGCATTGTATTAAAAGTTCTAGTCAGGACAATTCAGCAAGAAAAAGAAACAAAAGACTTCTAAATTGGAAAGGAAGAAGTAAAAGTATCTTTATTTAAAGATGACATGATCTGTATACAGAAAATCCTGAAGAATACACACATGACTGCACACACACAACTATTAGAACTAACAATCAATTTCAGCAATGTTGCAGAATAAAAGATCAATCCACAAAATTCACTTGTCTTTCTGAACAACAGCAATAAATAATTCCAAAATGAAAATCAGAAAATAATTTCATTCACAATAGCATCAAAAAGAATAAAACATCCAGGAATAATTTTAACAAAAATTTTAAGAGGAAGTCTGAAAATCACAAATATCATTGAAAACATTAAAGAAGACAAATAGACAGATATCCCCACATTCATATCTCAAAAAATCTATAGTAGAAAGATATCCCCACATTTACACTTCTGCATTTAATGTAAGGCTTCATATTATGAAGCTGTAAATACACTTCATATTGATCTACACATTCAATGAAATCCCTATAAATTCCAGTCTTTTTATTCTTGCAGAAATTGAGAAGCTGATTCTAAAATTCATATTAAAATTTAAGGAACTCACAATAGCAAAAGAAAAAAAAGCTTTGAAGTACAAAAACAAACTTTGAGGAATCACACTTCTTGGTTTCAAAACTTACTACAAAGCTACAATATTTAAGATGATATGACACTGATTTAAGGCTACAAAGGTAGGCTAATGAAATAGAATTGAGAGTCCAGAATCAATCTTTACATTATGGTAAATAATTTTTGAAAAGGATGTCTGTCCAATTCAGTGGCAAAAAAATAGACTTTGCAAAAAATAGTGATAGGAAAACTGGATAGTCACATGCAAAAGAAGCTGGAACCTTAAATCATTTACCAAAATTAACTTAAAATGGATCAGATATATAAATGTAAGCACTAAAACTGTAAAAATTTTAGAAGAAAACAGAGGAGTAAACCTTCATAACCTTGAATTAGGAAATATTTCTTAGTCACAACACTGAAAGCACAAACAATGAAAGAAATAATAGGTAAATTGGACTTCATCAGAATTCAACATCTATGTATTTCAAAGGATACCATTAACAAGGACAGCCCATAGAATGAAAGAAAATATTTGCAAATCATATATCTGATAAGTGACTTGTATCCAGAATATATAAAAAACACTTATAACTTAAAAATAAAAAGAAAAATGACCATAACTCAATTAAAATGAACAAATAATTTGAATAGACATTTCACAAAACACACACACACACACACAGACACGACCAATTAGCACACAGAAAGATATATGATGCAGTTAGTCATTAGGGAGATACAAATCGAAATCACAATGAGGTACTACTTCACATGCATTAAGATAGCTAAAATCAAAAAGAAAAATTAACATATATTGGAAAGAATGTGGAGAAATTACATGCAGTCATTTTGCAAAATAGTTTGACATTTTCTCAAATTATCAAACATAAGGTTGTATTATTACTCAGCAATTTAACTCCTATGTATTTATATCTAAGGGAATTTGCAATTTTCTAATTAAAATGCTGAACATCTTTTCATATGACTTTTTTATTTGTAGGTCTTTTTGAGGGTGGTGTTGATTCAGAACTGTTTCTTTTGTTGTTGTTGTTTTTAACTTGGCTATTCACTTCCTTCTTGTTAAGTTTTACGAATTCTTAGCTTATTTCGGATCCAAATCCTTTACCAGATATGTATTTTGCAAATATTTTCTCCGGGCCTATGGCTTGTTTTTTATCCTCCTGCTAGTAGTTTTTGCAAAGCCATATTTTTAAAATTTTAGTAAAGTCCAATATTGTAATTTTTACCCATGAATTATGCTATTTTTAAATTTAAAAACTCACCTGCAAAGCCAAGGCCAAGTAGATTTTCTTCTCTGTTTATTTCACGATGTTTTACATTTTTGCATTTTAGGATGTATTTTAAACTGATTTTTGTGTAAGTTCGGTTTCATTGGTCCGTTTTTTTTCTATATAGGTATATATCTCTCCAATTATTCCAGTACTGTGTGTTAAAAATCCTTCTATTTCTCTATTGAATTGCCCTTGCTCTTTTATGAAAGCTCAGTTGACTACATTTATGTTGGTCTGTTTTAATTTCTGTATCCTCTTCAATGATCTTTTTCTTTTCCAATATCACACTACCTTGATAACTGTAGCCTTATAGTAATTCTTGAAATTGGGTACCTTAAATCTTCCAAATTAGCTCTTTTTTAATATTGTGCTGGCTACACTAGGTCTTTCTACCTTGAGATTAAGTTGAATCTAGATATGAAGTTAAGATAATAGGCATCTTAATAATATTGAGTGTTTCAATAAATGAATATGAACTATCTCTCTATATAAATCTCTGCTTCTTTTTTAAATCAGTGTTTTAAGTTTTCACATATAGCTCATGTATATATTTTGTTAGATTTATTATACCTAAGTGTTTCATTTGGGGGTATTACTATACATGGTATTTCTTATTTTAAACACCAATTGTTAATTGCTGAAAGAAAGAAATTGGCATTTTTATGTTTCATCTTGTATTCTACAATCTTGTTGTACTTGTTTATGAGTTCTGTGAGTTACTCTGTCAATTCTTAGGGCTTCTGTAAAGTAGACAAATGTCATCTTTGAAGAGAAGCATATTAATATCTTCCTTCTCAATTAGTATCCCATTTATTTCATTGGGCGGGGTGCGGTGCTCAGAATCTCCAGTATATTGTTGAGTAGCCTGAGTGAGATAAATCATCCTCCTTTTTTCCTAATCTATACTGGGAAAGTGTTCATTTTCTAACCATAAAAATGAAGTTAGTTGATTTTTGTAGATTTTTAAGAATCAAGTTGAAGAACATTTTTATTTTCCTTTTACTAAGAAATTTTAACATACATGGGCATTAGATGTTGTCAGTTTCTTTTGCATCAATTACTGTAATCATATGACGTTTTTTCAGTCCTTGATGTGGTGAATTACATTGATTGATTTTAATATATTGAATCATTTCTGTGTACCTAGACTACATCCCTTTTGGCCATGTTGTACACTTATTTTTATACATTGTTGGATTTGATTTTTAATATTTCCTTGAGTATTTTTGCTTTTATGTTCATGAGAGATATTAGTCTGCAGTTTTCTTTTCTTGTAAAGTCTTCATCTGTTTTGATGTTAGGATAATACTGGACTAACAGAATAGGTTACAAACTATTTTCTCTGTTACTGAGAGTGATTTCTTAAAATTAACCTCATTTTCTCTTTAAATGGTTGGTTGAATTCAGCTGTCTTTCTCTAATAGATATAAGACAATTCAAGTTGTCTACATCTCCTTGTTAAAGTTCTGGTAGTTTGTGCATTTTAAGAAATTAGTTCATTTCTTCTATCAATTTGTGGACATAAAAATATTGTTCATTGTATTTCTATTTTATCCTACTTGATGCTTATACTGTATCTAGTGATGATCCCCCTTTTGCTTGGGATGTTGGTAATTTATATTGTCTTTTTTTTCTTATTTAGCCTACATACAGGATTGTCAATATCCTTAGTTTTTCTTTTTTTAAAAAAAAATTATTGTTTTTATTAATTTTCTCTATTGTCTTGTTTTTTATCTCATTAATTTCTGCTAATTGCTGAATTATTTCTTTTCTTCTGCTGGCTTTAAGCTTAAGTTATTCTTCTTTCTTTGTTTACCAAATGGAAGCTTCAGTTACTGATTTTTGAGTTTTTCTATTTTCTAACACAGACATTTAATGTGATACATTTCCCTTTCAGCAATGCTTTTTGTTGCAGGCAACATTTTTATGGGTTATATTTTTATTTAGTTCAAAAATATTTAAACATTTTTCTTGGTACTTCTTTGACTTTTGTTTTACCGAGAAGCGTATCTTTAAAATATTTGAAAATCTTCCGTGTATCTTTCAGTTTTTGATTTTTACTTTGCGTGCTTTGTAATCTAAGGATGTTTATTGTTTGATTTCTAATACTTTAATTATTTTACATGTAGTTCACGGCACTGAATGTTGTCTGTCCTGGTAAATGTGTCTTGTAAACTTGAGAAGAATGGGTACTCTTTTGTTTATGAATTAAATATTTCTAGAATAGTTAATTAGATCAAGTTGATTGATAATGTTGCTCAGGACAATTACATCTTTCCTGATTTTCTGCCTTTTTGATTTGTAAATTACAAAGTGTTGTTGGAGTCTCTATGTTCTGTATTGAATTTGTCTCTTTCTGCTGTTACTGCTGTCAGTACTTACTCCCGCTTGTTTGATGATTTGCTGTTAGATGCGTATCTGTATGTGTTAGGTATTCTTAAGGAATAGACCCCTTTACTATTTATCACTGATAATTTCCCTTCTTCTGATGTCTGCTTTTTCTGAAATTAATATAGATACTGTTACGTTCTTTTGATTAGTGCTATCATATCTTTATCAAACACTTTACTTTTCATTGTACCAGAATATTTATATTTAAAGTGGGTTTTGTAGATAACATAGTTGTGTGCTGTGGATTTTTTTTGTATCATTCTGACAATTTGTCTGTAATTGATGAATTACAATCTTTCACATTTAAAATGATTATTGATATATTTAGATTAATTGTAATCATTTTTGTAATTGTTTCCATTCATTGTTCTGATTTTCTTTTCTTTTTTCTTTCTTTTTTTAGACAGAGTTTCGCTCTTATTGGTCAGGCCGGAGTGTAGTGGTGCGATCTCAGCTCACTGCAACCTGTGCATCCCAGGTACAAGTGATTCTCCTGCCTCAGCCTCTTGAGTAGCTAGGTTTACAGGGATGTGCCACCACACCCAGCTAATTTTATATTTTTAGTAGAGGCGGAGTTTCTCCATATTGGTCAGGGTGGTCTCAAACTCCTGATGTCAGGTGATCCGCCTGCCTCCGCCTCCCAAAGTTCTGATGAGCCACCGCGCTGGCTATGACTTCCTCTTCTATCTTCTCTTTTTAATTGAGCATTTTATAATTCCATCTTATCTCCCTGCTAAGTGTTTCCATTATACCTCCTTCAAAAAAGTTGTCACTGTTTGCCTAGAATTTATTAACACAATCTACATTTTTTAAGTAAAATTTTTACCTTCTATTGAGCGTATACACTGTGACACTCTTATTGGATGTTTATGTGCAACATCTCTAAGTTGAACAACGGGCTTGCAGTAACATGCCCACTTTCCAGGATTCCAAGGAAACATCCTGTATACAAAAAATTGTTGCTTAGAGAAGCTCAGTGGTATGCCCAAGACCTACAGTTCTCAAGTTGCAGGACTGCAATTCTAACCCACTGAGCTCTTTTCACCACTCAGAGTATAAAAGTAGTTTGGAATTGCTTTGAATCACATATTTATCATTACCAAAATATATATTTGACGCTATAAACATCCACTTCTTTTCAAAATCTGAAATCTGTGTTGCCGAGCTCTCTTCTCAGAGAACAGCAGGGCGCAGTGATTAGTACAATGAACTCCAAAGCTGGGCAGTCTCTTTTCCAATCTCAGCTCTGCCACTCTGGGTATAGCCTGGGGTAGTCTCTAAAATTTTCTTTGGTTCTGTTTCTTTATCTCTAGGATGGGGCAGATAATAGTAACACTTATGTTAAGGGGTCTCTGTGAGCATGCATGATGCCCTTAGGACAACTCCTGGCAAACAGTTAAGCACTCAGAAAATGAGAGCGTTTAGCAATTCTGAGGGGATTGAACATTCTCTGTATTTGAGCATTCTCCTGGGCCTTGATTTATCTGAATATATTCTCGTGTTTTTTATTTACACATTGAACAAAGCCTTACTCAAAACCTTCCAGGTAGTTGCTGCAGTGCATTCATTGGTGATAGGCACACCAATAGAGAAGCACATAACATAGCACACAGAAGAATGGCACGACCAAGATTTGCTTGGCTCTTTCCAGTTTATAAGTACATGTAGGATTTACAGTGCTAATTGTTACATGCTTTTTTAGACTCACATGTGTAAGCTTGAAATGCTTCAATGGCCAAATCCAAGTTGAGGATGTTAGGAAATTGTGTAACAAGAGGCAAACCAAATGGGTTGTTTGCCTCCTTTTTTTTTTCCCTAATGTTTTTATTGATGTAAAATACATACAGCATAAAATTTTCCATCTTAACCATTTTTAAGTAAATAATTTAGTGGTATTAAATACATTCATAATGTACAACCATCATCGCAATCCCTCTCCGTGACTTTTTTCATGTTATAAACCGAAACTGTCCACCCATTAAACAATAATTCCTCATCATCCCCTTCTCCAAGAGATTGCGAACTACTGTTCTACCCTCCATCTCTATGATTTTGACTACTTCTCACAAGTGGATTCAGTCAGTATTTGTCTTTTTCTGACAGACTTATTTCATATAACAATGTCTTCAAGGTTTAGCCTTCTTATAGCTTATATCAAAACTTCCTACTGTTTGAGGACTAAGCTTTGATTTTTTAATCTTACCAAATTCCTACCTAAGGGGTCTAGGGAGTCATGTCCGACAAAACATAAACTCTCAACAGATGGGTTTCATTTGACCCTATGTATTGTGGCTTAGTTTTCAATTTGACTCTGGCATAAATAACATTATGAGACACGGAAAAAATATTTTACCCCAAAATATAGTTCCTTGCCATACCTTGAATTTGCTCTGTAAAGTCTCTTGTGGGAAAAAATCCACATTCTATAGAAAATCCCCTTCCTCCTTTGTTTTCCTTCTTTTCTTTCCAGATCCAGGAGATAATCAAGTAAGAGCCAGGCACCCTTTTAAGTCTGAGTAAGAAACAATTTACAACCTGCTCTCTCTGAAGTCGGCTATCTGAGAGCTTCCTCTGCATAATAAAACTTGGTCTCCACAATCCTTTATCTTTAACCTGAAGACTCTTTTCTATCCCTATCGATCCCACGTCTTTAGACAAACAACCAGTCGTCAACCAGAAAATGTTTAAATTTACCTATAGCCTGGAACACCCCCGACCCCTCTTTGAATTGTCCCACCTTTCTGAACCAAACCAATGTATTTCTTAAATCTATTTGATTGACATCTCATGCCTCCCTAAAATATATAAAACCAAGCTGCACCCTGACCACCTTAAGCACATGTTCTCAGGACCTCCAGAGGGCTGTGTCACGGGCCATGGTCACTCGTATTTAACTCAGAATAATCTCTTAAAATATTTTACAGAGTTTGACTCTTTTTGTCAACAGTTTTATGGCTGAAAAATATTCGATTGTTTGTATGCACTATATTTTGTTTATTCATTCATTTACCAATTGATATTTGGGTTGCTCCTACATTTTAGCTATAGTGAATAATGCTGCTATCAAACATGGTTGTACAAATATATCTTAAATACCTTCTGTTCAATTATTTTAGATATATACCCAGTGTTTTGTTTAATTTAATTTAATTTAGGAGAGCTAAATAATTAAACATGAGGCCAAAGTACATAAGAAAGTGGCAGTCTTTTATTGCAAATATGCACACACTCTGGGGCGAAGTTCTCTGGTCCTCAGGTGTGGGGGGGCCAGGGAATTCGTGCTGGCGCTCTCCGGTGAAGTTCCCTGGTCCACGAATGTGGGGGCCGAGGAAGTCACACGGGCGCTTATGGGGGGCGGACTTTTACGCCTGGGAGTTGGAAGGGGAGGAGTTTGGGGCGTGTGTGTAGGAGTGGCTTCTTGAATTTCGGCGTCCCGGACTTGATGTCACTCTGCGCATGCTCAGTTGATTTGGTTCTTCCCCCGGGCGCGGAATTTTTCCCAGGCGTGGAATTTTTCCCAGGCGTAGGAAAATCTGTGATGAAGAACCCGGAAACGACAGGGACTGCTCCATCTTGTTCACCTTCCTCCATCTTGTCCCTTCTCCCTCACCCAAACACCCAGAAGTAGATTGCTGGAACATATTGTAAGGAACTTTTTAAATGTTTACTTTTTGAGGAACCGCCATACTGTTTTCCACAGTGGCTTAACCACTTGACATTCTCACTGCTACAGGAAAGAGGTCCTGATCCAGACGCCAAGTGAGGGTTCTTGGATCTCCCCTAAGAAATAATTCAGGGTGAGTCCCTAAAGCGAAAGCAAGTTTAATAAAAGAAGGCCAGGCGTGGTGGTTCACGCCTGTAATCCGAGCACTTTTAGAGGCCAAGGCGGGTGTATCACGAGGTCAGCAGATCGAGACCATCCTGGCTAACACAGTGAAACCCCATCTCTACTAAAAATACAAAAAATTAGCCGGGCGTGGTGGCGGCGCCTGTAGTCCCAGCTACTCGGGAAGCTGAGGCAGGAGAATGGTGGGAACCCGGGAGGCGGAGTTTGCAGTGGCTACTCCACAGACAAAGCAGCCCTGCTGGTTGCCATTTTTTTGGTTATTTCTTGATGATATGCTAAACAAGGGGTGGATTACTCATGCCTTCTCTTTTTAGACCAAATAGAGCAACTTCCTAACATTGCAATGGCATTTGTAAACTGTGAGGACGACCAGACGTCACTCTCGTCGCTATCTTGGTTTTGGTGGGTTTTAGCCAGCTTCTTTACTGCAACCTATTTTATTAGCAAGATCTTTATGACCTTTATCTTGTGCCAACCTCCTATCTCATCCTGTGACTTAGAATGCCTTAACTGTCTGGGAATGCAGCCCAGTAGATCTCAGCCTCATGAAGTTGCTCTGGTTCACAGGCCTCTGACATCACCCATAGGGTACAAGAGTTCCAATTTTTCCGCATCTTTGCCACCACTTGTTATTTTCTGTTTCTGTTTATTTGTCTGTTTTGTGAGATTGAGTCTCTCCCTGTTACCCTGTCTGGAGTGCAGTGGTGCCATCTCAGCTCTCTGCAAACTCTGCCTCATGGGTTCAAAGAATTCTTCCTCAGACTCCTGAGTAGGTGGGATTACAGGTGCTCACAACCACGCTCAGCTAATTTTTGTATTTTTAGTAGAGGCAGAGTTTCACCAATATGCCCAGGTTGGTCTTGAACTCCTGACCTCAGGTGATCCACCTGCCTTGGCCTCCCAAAGTGCAGGGTATTTTTTTTTTTTAATAGTAGCCATCCTAATGGGTGTGTGCGAAGTGGGATCTCATTATAATTTAGTTTTGCATTTCCCTAATGATTAGCGAAGTTGAGCATCCTTTCATGTGCTTATTGGTGATTTGAATATCTTCATTGGAGATGTGTTTATGCAAGTCCTTCACCCGTTTTTGAATTGGGTTTGCTTTTTTGTTTTTGTTGAGATTTATGAATACTCTACATATTGTGGATATTAATCCCTTATTAGACACAAAACTTGAAAATGTTTTCTCCCGCTCTGTGGGTTGCTTTTTTACTTTGATGAGAGGGGTTTTTAATGCATGTTTAAAAAAAAAAAAAAAAAACTTAATAACATACAATTTGTCTACTTCTTTTGTTGCCTATGCCTTTGTTGTCATATACAAAAAAAATGGCCAAATCCAGTGTCCTGAAGAGTTGCTCTGTTTTCTCCTAAATGATTTCTAGTGTTAGGTTTTAGATCTAAGTCTTTAATCCTTAGATCTAAATTAATCTGTATTAAATTAATTTTTAACACAAAAATTAATTGTACATTAATTTTTGTTAACAATATGAAGTGAAAATCCATCTTCATTCTTTTGCATATGAACATCCAGGTTCCCAACAGCATTTATTTAAAAGACTGCCCTTTCCCAAAAGGATTGTATTGACACACTTGTCAAAAATCATTTGACCATATATGTGAGGGTTTATTTCTGTAATCTCTATTTTACTAAATTGATCTATATATTTATCTTTATGCCAGTGCCACATGGTTTGTTAATATTGCTTTGGAGTTGTGGCAAGTGTGAGTCCTCCACTTTTATTTTATTTTTCAAGATTTTTTGGTATCTTGGGATCCCTTTAGATTCCATATAAATTTTAAGACTTTTAAAAAATATTTTCAAAAAGCATTATTGGGATTTTGATAGTGAGTTCATTAAATCTGTAGATTGCTTTGCATAGTATTGGCATCTTAACAATTGAATCTCTTCTAATCCATGAGCATCAAATGTGTTTTAATATATTTATCTCTTATTCAATTTCTTCCATAAATGTTTTCTAATTTCCATTGAAGAAGGCTTTTACTTCCTTGGTTAATTTTTGAGTATTTTATTCTTTGATGCTATTTTAAAAAAGCTATTTTCATAATTTATTTTTCAAGTTACTCATTGTTAGTGTATAGATATGCCAATTATTGTTGTGTTAACTTTGTATCCTTCTGCTCCGCTAAATTCATTCATTAGTTCAAACAGTTTTACATAAAATCTTTAGGGATTTCTGAATATAAGATTATATCATCTGCAAACAAACTTAATTTTATTTTTTTTTTTCCAATTTAGATGCCTTTTTTTTTTTCTTGCTGAGTTGCCCTGACTAGAACTTCCAATACCATCTTGAATGTTAGTGGTAAAATCAGGAATTCGTGATTATAGAGGAAAAGTTTTCAGTCTTACACCATTTAGTATGATGGTTGCTATGAGTTTTTAACATATAGTGTTTATAATGTTGAGGTAGTTTCCATTTATTCCTAGCTTGTTGAGTGCTTTCATCATGAAGCGGTGTTAAATTTTGTCAAATGCTTTTTCTGCATCGATTGAGATAATTATGTGGTTTTTTTCATCATTCTATTAATGTAGTATATTGCATTGATGAATTTGTATGCTGAAACATCTTTGCATTACAGAAATAACCCCACTTAGTCATGGTGTAAAATCCTTTAATATGCTGGTGAATTCAGTTTGCTGGTATTTTGTGAAGGACATTTTATTTTTGCATCACTGTTGGTAAGGAATATTGGTCTGTGGTTTTCTTTCTTGCTGTGTCTTTGTTTGCCTTCAATATCAAGATAATGCAGACCTCATCAAATCAGTTTGGATGTCTTCCTTCTTTAAGTTTGGGAATTATTGATGACAGTTTTTTAAATGTTTGGCAGAATTACCGGTAAAGCCATCATGTCCAGGGCTTTTCTTTGTGATGAACTTTTGAATACTGATTAATTTTTATCTTCTTTTTATAGATTTATTGGGGCTTTCTATTCATCTTAATAGACTTCGTGTTTCTAGAAATTTGTCCTCTTCATCTATGTTATTCAGTTTGTTGATATATAGTTATTCATACCATATTATCATAATTATTTTTATTTCTATATGATAGATAATAAAGTCCCCATTTTCATTTCTAATTTTAGTAATTTCACTCATCTCACTCTGTGTGTGTCTCTTTTTTTTAAAAGAAAATGTAATTAATTAATTAATTTATTTTAGTCCATCTGGCTAAAAGTTTGCCAAAGTGTTGATATTTTCAAAGAACTAACTGTGGTTTCATTGATATATTCTCTATTTTTTAAAATTCTCTATTTTGCTTTTTCAGCTGTAATATATATTATTTCCTTTCTTCTAAGAGCCTTGGGATTAGATTGTTCTTTTTCTAGTCTCTTAAGTTGTAAAACTAAATTGTTAATTTGAGGTCTTTGTTGTTTTTTAATGTAACCATTTACATCTCTGATTTTTTCCCTTAACACTGTCTTTGCAGCAGCCCTTGAGTTTTGATATATTGTATTTTTGTTTTCATTCATCTTTAAGTATTTTCTAATTTCCTTTGTTATTTCTTCTTTGATAGTTTAAGAATGTGTTGTGTAATTTCTATTAATACAAATTCGTGAATTTTCCAGTTTTACTTTGACTAACGATTTTTAACATTTTATTGAGGTCAAAGACAAAGCTTTGTATGTTATCTCTCTTTTAAAATTTATTGAGACTTAATATGTGGCTCACCATATGGTTTATCCTGGAAAATGTCTCATGAGCATTTGGGGAAGCGAAACATTTGTATGTTGTTGTATGAAATGCTCAGTCTATGTCCTTTAGATCTTGACAGTTCATTGTGTTAAGGCCTCTATAGTCTTACTTCTCTCTGCTTGTTCTATCCATTATTGACAGTGGGGTATCAAGTTGCCAACTACTGCTGTAGAACTGTCTGTTTCTTCATTTAATTCTGTAATTTTTCATTTCCTATATTTAGATGCTCTCTTGTTAAGTGCGTAAGCTTTTATTATTGTTACTTGTTGTATTGAACCCTTTATTAACATATAATGTACTTCTTTGTCTCTTGTAACCATTTTTGCTTTTTACAAACTCAGTGTGTTTTGATATTGGTAGAGTTACGCTGCTCTAGTTTGGTTAGTAATAATATAACACACTGGAACCTCCATCCCCTGGGCTCAAAAAATTCTCATGCCCTAGGTATCCAAGTAGCTGGCATTAGAGGTGTGTGCCACCATGCCAGGTTAATGTAATATAATACCTTTTTCTATCCTTTTGCATTGAATCTTTGTGTCTTTAGATCTAAAGTGAGTCTCATAGACAACATATAGTTGGATAATGTTATGTTATCCATTCTGCTAGTCTCACTCTGTCACACAGGCTGGACAGGAGTGCAGTGGCACAATCTCAGCTCATTGCAATCTCTGCCTCCCAGGTTCAAGCAATTCTTCTGCTTTAGCTTCCCGAGTAGCCAGGATTATAGTCAACAGTCATGCAGCACTACATCTGGTTAATTTTTTCATTTTTTTAGTAGAAACGGGGTTTCACCATGTTGGCCAGGCTGGTTTCAAGCTCCTGACCTCAAGTGATAAAGCTGCCTCGGCCTCCCAAAGTGCTGAGATTACAGGTGTGAGCCACCACACCCAGCCTCTTCCTCATTTTCTTTTCCTGAATATACTGTGTAACTGTTTTATTTGTGCTTACAATTTACAAATTTGTGATTATATTTAACATTCTAGAGTTATCACTCCATCTCAAATGTATACAAGCTTAACTTCAGTAACACACAACCACTCTGGTCTTTGGTCTGGTCTGGTCTGTCCCCCTCCGCTTTCAGTTGTTGATGTCAGCCAAAACATAAACTAATAATATTTTTAAATGCATAAGTTCACTTAAATTATGTAGAAAACTAAATGTGGAGTTAAAATTTATCATCCTACTAGAATTTTGAGTAATTTTTTTTAAAGTATTAGTTTTTCCTTTTTATTATTTATTTTGAGACAGAGTCTGCCTATGTTGCACAGGCTGGAGTGAAGTGGCATGATGTCGGCTCACTGCAACTTCTGCCTCCCAGTTTCAAGCAATTCTCATGCCACGGCCTCCTGAGTAGCTGGGATTATAGGCACCTGCCACCACACCAGCTAATTTTTGTATTTTTAGTAGAGATGGGTTTTTGCCATATTGCCCAGTCTCATCATTAACCCCCTTCTCAAGTGATCCGCCAGCCCCGGCCTCCCAAACTGCTGGGATTACAGGTGTGAGCCACTGTACCCATCTGTATCAGTCTTTTAAATCATGTAAAAAACAAAAAGTGATGTGACAAACTATGGTTAAAATAATGTTGCTTTTATATTTGCCCATGTATTTACCTCTATTGAAACTTTTTACTTCTTTATATGTCTTTTAGTCACTCTCTAGTGTCCTTTCATTTCATCCTGCAGGACTCCCTTAAGCACTTCTCTCAGGGAGGGCCTGGTGGTAACAAATGGCCTCAGCTTTTGCTTATGTGGAAATGTCTTAATATCTTTCTTACTTATGAAGGGCACAGTTTTTAGTTCATACATCATAATTGTACATTTTTGTGGGATATATGTGAAATTTTGATACATGCAGACAATGTATTGTGATAAAACCTGGGTAATTAGGATATCTATCATCTCAAACATTTATTATTTCTTTGTGTTTGAAGCATTGCAAATCTTCTTTTCCAGCTATTTTAAAATACACAAGAAATTATTATTAACCATTGTCACCTTACTGTGCTGTTGAACACTTTTCTGACTGTATTTTTGGAAACATTAAACAACTCTCTTTATTCTTCCTCCTCCTTATTCTTGGCAACTGCTGGTAACCATTATTATATTCTCTACCTTCATGAGATAAATATTTTTTAGTTCCCACATACGAATGAGAACATGTGATATTCATCTTTCAATGCCTGACTTATTTCATTTACATAATGCCCACCAGTTCTATGTTGTTACAAATGACAGCATTTCTTTCTTTTCTGTGGCTGAATAATATTTCATAGCTATCCTAACTGGGGTTACATGATATGTCATTAAGGTTTTGATTTACATGTCCCTGATAATTAGTAATGTTGAATATTGTTTAATGTATCTTTTGTCCATTTGTATGTCTTCTTTTGTAAAATGTGTTTTCAGGTAATTTGTGCATTTTGAAATTGTTTTTATTTTTATTTTTTTATTTTTATTTTATTTCTTTCCACTATTGAGTTGTTTGAGTTCCTTGTATATTCTGGATATGAAGCCTTTGTCAGATGGATAATTTGCAAATGTTTTGTCCCATTCTGTAGATTGTCTCTTCATCCTGTTGATTGCTTACTTCATTGTGCAGAATCTTGCTAGCTTAAAGTAATCCCATTTGCCTATTTTTGCTATTGTTTCTTATGCTTTTCAGGTGTTATAAAAAATATTTGCCCAAACTAATGTTTTGAAGCATTTCCCCAAAGTTTCCTTATAGTAGTTTCCCATTTGCAAGACTTACATGTAAGTCTTTAATCCATTTTCTATTAAATTTTTGTATATAGTGAGAGCTAGGAGTCTAGTTTCTTCTGCATATGCTAGCACTATTTATTGAATAGACTGTTCTTTCCCCAATATATGTTCTGGGAACCTCTGTCAAAAATGAGTTGGCTGTAAATGTATTTATTTCTGAATTAACTGTTCTGTTCCATTGGTCTATATTGTCTGCTTTTATGCCAATACCATGCTGTTTTAGTTACTGTAGCTTCGTAATATACATTGAAGTCTGGTAAGCTGATACCGTTAACTTTATTCTTCCTCAGGATTGCTTTGGTCATTTGGTGACTATTGTAATTCCATACAAATTTTAGGGTTACTTACTTTATTTAGGTGAAAAATGCCATTGGTATTTTAATAGGGTCTTCACTCAACCTGTAAATCACTTTGGGTTGTATGGACATTTCAACAATATTAATTCTTTCACTCCATGAGCATAAGATATTTATCTATTTTTTAATTTGCTTTTTAATTTCTTTCATCAGTGTTCAATAGTTTTTCTTGCACGGATTTTCACTTCTTTTATTAAATTTTTTCCTAGGTGTTTTATTATTTTCAATAGCTATTGTAAACGAGATTGCTTTCTTGATTTATTTTTCAGATTGTTTACTGTTGGTGTATAGAAATGTGATGACGTTTATATGTCTTTACTATCTGCAACTTAACTAAATTCATTTATTAGTCTTTAGGTTTTTCTAAATGTAGGATCGTGTCGCCTGTGAACAAGGCTAATATGACTTCATTCTTTTCAATTTTAATGTTCTTTTCTTTCCCCCAGCCCAACTGCTCTGACTAGGACATCCAATACTATGTTGAATAAAAGTAGTGAAAGTGGGCATCCTTGTCTTCTTTCAGATCTTAGCAGAAAGGCTTTCAATTTTTCCCTGTCTGGTATGATGTTAGCTGTGGGTTTGTCATATGTGGGTTTATTGTTTTAAGGTATGTTCTTACTATACTTAGTATATTGGGAGTTTTTATTATAAATAGATGTTGAATTTTATTAAATGTACATGATTATGTTCATGTTATGCATCACTTTTATTGGTTTTGTGTGTATTGAACTATTCTTCCATCATTGGAATGAATCCCACTTTATCCTGATGAATAAACTTTTAATGTATTGCTGCATTATGTTTGTTAATATTTTATTGCCCATTTTTGCATTTATGTTCATCAGTGATAATTGGATTTTCTGTTGTGTTCTTGTCTGATTTTGGTATCACGGCAAATCTGGCCTCATAGAATGAGTTTAGAAATATTATCTCCCCTGAAATTTTCCGAAATAGTTTCAGTATAATTAACACTAGATATTCTCTAATTATTTGGGAGAGTGTAGCAGTGAAACCATCCACCTCTGGTCTTTTTTATGTAAGACTTTTTATTACTGCTTCAATCTTGTTACTCTTTATTAGAATGTTCAGATTTCCTGTTTCCTCATGATTCAATCTTGATAGGTTACATGTGTTCAGGAATTTATTTTTTCTAGGCTTTCCAATTTGTTGGCATATGGTCGTTCATAATAGACTCTAACAGTTCTTGGCATTTCTTTGCCATCAGTTGTAATGTCTCTTTTTTTCTTAGTTAATTCTAGCTAAAGGTTTGTTTATTTTGTTTATTTTTTCAAATATCAACTTTTTGACTTGATTTTTTTTATTTTTTAGCCTCAATTTTTTGAGTTTAGTTTGTTTTTGCTGTTCTAGTTCCTTTGGGTACATCGTTAGGTTGTTTATGTGAAGTCTTTCTACTTTTTTGATGTGGGTATTTATTTCTATAAACTTTTCTTTTAGAACTGCTTTCTGCTACATCCTATATGATTGGGTATGCTGTATTTCAATTTTTACTTTTCTCAACAAGTTTCTAATTTCTTCATTAACCTAATTATTGTTCAGGAACATATTATTTTATTTAATTTCTATGGATTTGCACAGGTTCCAATGTTCCTTCTGTTATTGGTTTCTAATTTTATTTTGTGGTGGTCAGAAAAGATGTTTGATATGATTTTAATTTTAAAAAATTTGTTAAGACTTATTTTGTGACCTAACATATGGTTTATCCTGGAAAATGTCCTATGTGCTGTTGAGAAAAACATGTATTCTGTAGTTGTTGTATGGAATATTTGTAAATGTCTATTAGGTCCATTTGGCCTACAGTGACGTTTAACTCCAATGTTTCTTCATTGATTTTCTGTCTGAATGATCTGTCTATGGCTGACAGTGGGATGTTGAGTTTTATACTCTTGCTGTATTGATCCCTTTATTATTATATTATGCCCTTCTTTTACTTTTAACTGTTCTTCACTTAAAGTCTATTTTGTCTGATACAAATATAGCTAGTTCTACTCTTTTTAGATTTGCATTTGCATGGAATCTATTTTGCATCCTTTCATAGTCTGTGCATGTCTTTAGAGGTGAAGTGAGTGCTTCAGGCAGCATATAGTTGGGTCTTGTCTTTTTATCCATTCAGTCACTCTACGTCTTTTAATAGGAGAATGTAATTCATTTACATTCAAGGTTATTATGGTTAGGTAAAGTGTTGCTACTGCCATTTTCCTCCTTAGTTTCTGATTGCTTTATAATGCTTTCTTGCTTCCTCTCCTATTGTCTTCCTTTGTGACTGTTTTGTTTGTTTGTTTTCTGGTAGTACTTTTTGATTCTGTGCTATTTATTTTAAGAGTATCTATTCTAAGTTTTTGTTTTGTGGTTACCATGATTTTTCAAAAAAAAAAAATCTTACAGTTATAACACATTATTTTAAAATGATAACTTCTTAACTTTTATGGCAAAGAAAAGAAAAGTGACATAAACTTTGCCTTAGTTTTCTGCAGTTTGAATATTGTTTGTCTAGGTACAGTTATTTGCTTGTGTGTTTGTGTTTTAATCATAATTGTTGTTTCTTTGCTTTCTGTATCTGTGATTTGGTCTGTTATTACCTTTGAATTGTTCTCTGACATTGTTACTTCAAATATTTCTTCCTTTTCATTTCCTTTCTCATTTTTCTGGCATCCTCACTAGGTGCATGTTACGTCTTTGGAACTTTTTTGCAGGTCTTGGATGAGCTCTTCTGCATTTTTTCTTTGCATTTTAAAATGAGTAATTTCCATTGATCTATGTTAAGCTCAGCGATGCTTTCCTCAGCGGTGTCACATGTACTTGTGAGTCCTTCTAGTCATTCTTCACTATTGTTATAATGGTTTTCATTTCCAATATTTATTTGCTATTCTTAGAACTTTCATCTCTCTTCTTATATTACCTATCTGTTCTTACATGTTGTCTATTTTATTCACTAGAGTCTTTAACATATTGTCATAGTTATTGTAAATTCCCCACCTGGTAATTTTAACATTGGTGTTATATATGAGTCTGGTTCTGATGCTTGCTTTGCATCTTTATACATTTTGTCTTTGTTTTTCTGTGGTTATTGTAATTTTTTGTTGAAAGTTGAACATGTAGTATTGGATAAGAGTAATTGAAAAAAAAAATCCTCTACTGTGAGAAATTGCGTGTATTTGAAGAGGAGCCTGAATTTGTTTAATGATTACCATACCGTGCCTGATACTTCAAATCCCTACAGTGTCGTTATTTAATCTCCCCTCCTGATTTTTGGTTTCTCTATGGACATCTCCTCAGAGAGAGTCTACATCTTGCAGGTCCTTCGCCTACAGTCCACTATCATTACAGTGAAACTCTATTGGTGCTGTGGTAGAGTATGGAATGAAGGAGAAACATTCTATAGTCTTATGATTAAGTCTCATTTAGCGAGTTTGTGTCTTTGGCCTCTGAATTTTGAAGCTGTTCTTCTTATGTTGTTTTGCTTCCCTCCCATTTAGGTAAGACAAGAAGACCGTAGAGGCCTGGAGTGGGAAAAATGCTTTTTATCCAGCTGTGTAAGGCTCTGGTAAAGAACTGGAGAGGAGGCCTTTGTTAATGGAGAAGGCTCTGGGCATATTCCAGAAGAATCGCTCCCCTTCTTCCCACCCACTTGTTAAAGCTATGAGATCTTTCTTAGATCCTCACAACAAGTAACTGGTGGCGCTCCTGGAAGTAAAACCCATGCTAGTTGGTGGTTGAGCATGAGGTACTCAACCACCAGCAGTTAACCAAATTACTTCCTAAGTGTTCCTACTAGAATGGACCTTGCAGCTAGTGCCTTCAGGTAAGCAGTACTTTTTGAGTGTTATTTTCTGATTATTATGATTAACTTCCCTTTTTGAGTTAGTGGCATGAACACATTCTTCAGTAGTTTATTTTTTCCTTTGTAATGACAAACACATAAGGAAACCTTGATGCGTAACTAGGGATTATCTGAAATAAGTGCACTTTGCTTTGAGTAACACTGATTAATTAATGTTTTATGGGAATGTTAAACATTAAATAATGTTTTTATAGGAATCATGTAACTAAGTTTAAAATCCCAGTGAATATATTAAACAAATATGTTGGACAAATTTGAACTTCTTTCTCTAGGATAGCAGAGTGCAGTAATTATAATAAATCATATGCATGTGTGTATAGATGCTCATGGATACACAGGCCTACATGGTACAAATGTAAATTTGTCTTCAAACTAAAATCTCTATTTACCACACTTTAGGGAGATATTTTTACCAAATTGAATTGTTTAATTGTTTAAATCTTTACTCTGGGAAGGACATAAAAAAGAATCACTAAGAAGTAGCCTCATTTTCTTTTTTGTAACTACCTGATTAGTCCTATAAACTTATAAAAATAAGCATTACTATACATTTTAGTAACAGGAAATAAATATACTATTTGGCTCAAATATAATTTGCAGGTAAAATATAGACTTATTAATGAAAAGCTGTTCTTATCTAGTTTTAAGTAATCTGTTGGTTGGATAAATTTGATTTTCAGAAACCTTGACCTTGTTGATAATGGGTAGTAAGCAGATTTTAGATCATGTAGTTAGTTTTGCATGTATTACACACCCATCTGCTTCTCCATCTGGCAGCAGACACAAAAGTGTTATGTACATTCTTCTACCAACACCCCAATTGTTAGCTTCCTGCTGATAGCCCTAGTGTAAGCTTCATTGAGTAATTATTTCAGGCAGAAAACAACCAACCCACATGTTCAAGAATAATTACTAGTTCAATTAACTAACCAAAAGCAGGTGATATTTTAGTGTCTAGGAGTAGAAACTATTTCAATTTCTGCAGCACTTCAATAAAAATATTCAGATAGCAGATGTGCTTTTTATACCTTGAGAGTATGAAAAAATAAAAATAAACATGACATATATACCAACATAAGTTGACAGGAAATTATGAATCATTTTTTAAAACTTATTATTCCACATTAGCCATTTAATTTTAAAATAATATAAACATGCAAAAAAAATCTACCAACATGATATGCTATCCAACAAAATTTTAAAGTCTGTATTTAAAAAACTGTTTTGTAGCGGTGACAGACATGATCAATATCAATGTTGTATATAATCATATTTACATACGATTGTATTATAAAATTGTATGCTATTTACTTTAAATATTGTCTGCACTGCAATATAATAAATCTGTAAACATTATGCATATTTATTAGCATATTTTAATATCATTTTAAAATACACGCTCTAATATACATATATGAGTATTCATTTATAATATATATTATACACCAGCATTATTTTGAGTTTTAATTGAAAATATACATTTTTAGATAAAATACCGATGTTGTTAGTGTTGCTAATTTTTTCATTTAAAAACTATATGATCTTTTTAACCTATATAATCTTTTCAGGAACTCAAACAGTAGGTCTAATATAATTTGTTTTAAATATAAGATTTAATTGAAAATTTAAAGAAATAATTCTACTAAATAGAAAATATGACATAATGAAGCACAAAATGTTGAGTCTTGGAAGTCCCAGGCAGGCAGATGGTCTGAGGGCAGGAATTCAAATACAAAATTTAGCTGGATGTGGTAGCAGGCACCTGAAATCCCAGCTACTGGGGAGGCTGAGACAGGAGAATCACTTGAACTGGGGAGGTGGAGGTTACAGTGAACCGAGATTGTGCCATTGCACTCCAGCCTGTGTGACAAGAGCGGGACTTCATCTCAAAAAAAAAAAAAAAAAAGTTGAGTCATATTTATGTCTCCAGGAACTATAGTCAAACACACACACACACACACACATAGAGACACACACACACACACACAGAAGCAACTCATGAATATGCACATCTTCAGTTGTCCCAATTAGTAACTACATAAAAATATTTAATATAATTAATTTTACTTAATTTTTCTTATATTGTCAAACCATAATACACAAAGAAATGGGTCACTGCTGTGATATTGCAGTAAGATTTTATCATAGCATCCATATAGGAAGAGGTGAAGACCAATAAAGTCCGTAGTTAACAATGTATCAGACCAGTATATCGAATTTTACATTCTCTTCAAAATGTGTTCATAACAAATTAAGAAAGAAGTTATAAGTAAAATTAGAAAACCACTTAGCCCCAAGAAATTGTTGCAGTAATTTTATCATAATTTTTATTTGATGAATGTAATCTATACTTATTATACAAAATATAGAAAATACCTCAAAATATAAAGATAAAATATCACTATCTCAAAATATAATCTATATTCTATCTTTTATATTATTATCAGTTGTTTGTTTTAATATTTTAACCTAACCTCATTTCATTTAATATTACTTTTGAATATTTTGACATGCTAATGAATCTCATTTATAACAAGATTTTCAAGAAATATTTATAAATCCGTAGATGTAATTATTTCATTTTATCCCATAATTATTTTTGAATATCTTTGTTTTAAATATTTAAATCCAATCTAAAATCTTACTGATATATATAATACTAAACACATGTATAGTTTAATGATTTCTGAATATCTCTAATGATTTCTTTGTAGCAATAACTGTCATTTTATCAGTTCAAATAGCTTCTAATATTTTGTATCATTTTGGTTGCATTCTACCCAACATCCTTCTAGAAATACTATGACAACCAACAAAATCTCCAGCACTCTATCAATATGACTTTTTCATCAAATATTCTGCAAGTATATTTCTTTTTTGTTATTATTATTATTATTATACTTTAAGTTCTAGGGTACATGTGCACAACGTGCAGGTTTGTTACATATGTATACATGTGCCATGTTGGTGTGCTGCACCCATTAACTGGTCATTTACATTAGGTATCTCTCCTAATGCTATCCCTCCCCGCTCCCCGCACCCCACAACAGGCCCAGGTGTGTGATGTTCCCCTTCCTGTGTCCAAGTGATCTCATTGCTCAATTCCCACCTATGAGTGCAAGTATATTTCATGTTAGATTTTTGATCAATTTAATTTTTTGTTTCTAAAAATAAGGAAGTAGAACTAGATAAATAAATTAATGACTTATTATGGGATATGCAAATTAAAACCAATAAAATTCCTGAAGTAGGAATGGAGAAAGAGGCAATCTCTAGCAGTATTCCATCAAAGTGGTTTTGCATCCCCTGCATAGGAATAATAGAGAATCTATAATATGGACTGAGAGAAAGATGCTACTTCTCCTACAGAAGAAAGATAATTTGTATAATCTCATTAGTAACTGGAAGTTGAAATAAATTCCCCTGCCTAGCAATAGGTCTGAAAAGAGGATTTGATGACTGCACAGCTAGACAAAGTATATAACCAAGTGTAACTTTCAATACATCTGCTGGCCCTCACATGCTAACTGATGCTGCCCTGTATAATTCAAAGATAAAATGGCAAAATGGGACCTCACATGTCTTAAATAAAACATCGCATAATTTTTAAGACTCAAGTAAATCATATTATTGAAAATAATTTACTGCAGAAATCAGAAGAAAGTTTAGAAAAGGTTCACATTTCCAATAATAGAAGATCTCCATAGAACTGGAGCTTGTGGCCGGGCGTGGTGGTCATGCCTGTAATCCCAGCACTTTGGAAGGCTGAGGTGGGCGGATCACCTGAGGTTAGGAGTTTGAGGCCAGCCTGGCCAACATGGTGAAACCCCATCTCTACTAAAAATACAAAAATTAGGCAGGCATGGTGGCGAGTGCCTGTATTCCCAGCTACTTGGAAGGTTGAGGCAGGAGAATTGCTTGAACCCAGGAGGCAGAGGTGGCAGTGAGCCAAGATCGCACCATTGCCCTCCAGCCTGGATGACAAGAGCAAAACTCCATCTCCAAACAAAGAAACAAAAACAAACAAATAAAAAAACAAAAACTGGAGCTTGCGATTTTAAGATATGTAACTGCAATGGATATCTGTACAAGCCGATGAAATAAATTGTCACATGCTGTCAGTTTTCAGTATTCGGGTATCTAAAACAAAAGAGAGTTAAATTATACTTGGAGAATAGGTAGTCCAAAAGTAGGAAATCATGTTTGTATAATAGAAGATACTGTGGGATTCTCAGAATATGGAGAACTAATAAACACGGAGATAAAACAATAAATGGTTACAGTTATTAAGATTGAGGAAAGCAGTAGAAAGTACACATGGAGATAATTGGTTTCTCTGAAATAGATTCTCAAATGGATGAAACAGATAGGCGTTGACATAGACAATGATAAATAAAATGCTATAACATTCATCTGAACTAAATAATAATTCTTGTATAGTGCTTGAGTTTGCAAATTTTTTGGGCATGTAATTTCATCGGCTCAAATAACCTCTAACATTTTGTATCACTTTTGTTACATTCTGCCAAACATCTTTCCAGAAATACAGCACTATCAATATGACCTTTTCATCAAATATTCTAAGTATTTATTTATTCTAATATTTTCATCTAATATTCTCAGTAATATTGAAACATTTTAAGTAAATAAAACTAAAAATCCTCACAAAAAAATAGTTTAAGCAATGCATGGTGGTTCACACCTATAAACCCAGCAGTTTGGGAGGCTGAGGTGAGCAGACCACTTGAGTCCAGGAGTTTGAGACCAGCCGGGGCAACATGGTGAAACTTTTGTCTAAACAAAAAATACAAAAATTAGCCAAATATGGTGGTACATGCCTGCAGTTCTAACTACTCAGGAGGCTGAGGTACTAGGCTCACTTGAGCTTGGGAGGTAGAGGTTGCAGTGAGCAGTGATTGTGCCGCTGCATTCCAGCCTGAGTAACAGAGTGACACCTTGTCTCTAAAAGAATAAATAAATAAAAATAAAGTTTTAAAAATTATTAAAAATTATGTTGTTATTTAATATGTTAACTGAAATACTAAATGTTATAATACCAAAGTTTTACATGTATAAGATTGTTCAAATATAAGTTTTGAATTCTAAAATTTTATACCCAGCAAAATTAACTTTTTTTGTGAAGGCAAATGCAAGATATGTGATTTTCAGGTGTTCCTACCATCGAATAAAGGTTTCCTAAGCATTATGAAATATTTATAAAAGAAATTCTTGGAAATATTAAAACCAATTGATGTTTATGCTTCAATTATATGTAAAATTTAATGTATGAGAATATTAGAAAAAAATAATATAATACAACATAATAACTGTTAAAATTTCTTAATAATTTATTGACAAAGACTGAGACTTGAGTAGCAAAGTTAGATAGAGAAAAAAAAATTATTTTCATATTCCCTTGTCGCAAATGGTTGGTTTTAAGGTGATATAGATTTAAAATACAGCATTCGACTGAATTGTAAAACTTAGTAACCACATAAAAATGGAAGAAATAGAAATAAATATGATAATAATATTAGTAATAATATAAAGATGACAAAAGCAAAACCACATGTCCTATAGCAATAATTATGAACGGGTTGTACATCCTAAATTTAAAAGAATTACAAGCATATTTAAAGACTATAGGGTTGTAATAAAACATTAAAAGGCCGAGGCAGGCAGATCGCCTGAGGTTGGGAGTTCCAGACCAGCCTGGCCAACATGGAGAAACCCCGTCTCTACGAAAAACACAAAATTTGCTGGGTGTAGTGGCACATGCCTGTAATCCCAGCTACTCGGGAGGCTGAGGCAGGAGAATCACTTGAACCTGGGTGGCGCAGGTTGCAGTGAGCCAAGATTGTGCCATTGCACTCCAGCCTGGGCAACAAAAGCAAAACTCCATCTCCCCCAAAACAAACAAACAAACAAAAACAAACGGACAAAAAACTTTAAAAAGCATCATATAGAATTATAAAAGAACAACTAACTATACATCATTAATACATAAAGGAAGTAGGTTTATCATATCAATATAAAAGTGTGAGGTGCTATGATACAAAATAATAGTAAATATTTTAAAGCTTTTTTAGTAACAATGTATTGCAAAACACAAGTGTCATGAAATCACTTTGCAGTTACACATACTTTTTTGCAAAACCTGAATAACAACTTCGCAGACTGACCGGTATCAAAGCATATAACCAGAATGTCATCTTGCAGTTTGATTTGTTGCCCCAAAGACATCAGAAATAACTTTGGAGGTTTGATAGGTTTTTTTTTTTCTATTTCTGATATTTATTGCACCAATTAAACACCCAAATTTAAGACCCAGAACACAAAGTGAGTTTCTTTTTGTTGTTGTTGTTGTTGTTATTTTTTCCTCTCTGTAAAATTCAGCCACTCCTGGAACATGATATAAATACTCTCATTGGAAGGTACAGTTTTTGCGTCCCAGTTTTTGCAGGTATTGAAAGTATCAGTTGACCAATGAGAACTCAGGCAAGCAAAAAGGCAAAAAGACAAAAAAAAAAAAAAAAAAAAAAAAAAGGTTTAACTCTATAATTTTAAAATTTCTTTTAAATATGTTTTTTTTTTTTTAAATTAGAGACACAGTCTCACGCTGTCACCCAGGCCACACTGCAGTGGCGTGATCATAAGCCACTACAGCCTCAAACTCCTGAGCTCAAGCGATTCTCCCAACTCAGCTTCTATAGTTGGTGGAACTACAGGTGGGCACCACCACATCTGGCTAATTTATTAACATTTTGTAGAGAAACGGTCTCAATTTTTTGCCCAGGCTGGTCTCAAATTCCTGGCTTTGAGTGATCCAGCATAAACCATATGTTAGGTCACAAAATAAGTCTTAACAAATTTTTTTAAAAATTAAAATAGTATCAAACATCTTTTCTGACCACCACAAAATAAAATTGGAAACCAATAGCAGAAGAAACATTGGAAGCTGTACAGATCCATAGAAATTAAATAAAATAATATGTTCCTGAACAATAATTAGATTAACGAAGAAATTAGAAACTTATTGAGAAAAATAAAAATTGAAATACAGCATACCCAAACATATAGGATATAGCAGAAAGCAGTTCTAAAAGGAAAGTTTATAGAAATAAATACCCACATGAAAAAAGTAGAAAGACTTCACATAAACCTCCAAAAGTGCTGGGATTACAGGTGTGAGCCACTGTGCTGGGCCGAAAGATTCTTGATTTACCTTGAAGGGACCTGATGAAAATATTATCAATAATCCAGCTATTCAACAAGAAAGGCTTTGCCTCTTGCTTCACCTTAATTACAGATAGAATCTGATTAGATTATGATAACCTCATGCCTGTGTATACAGTGCTTGTATGTGTGTGATTTTGAACACAAATATATTGAACATCAGAATTCAATGCTTAGCAGCACTTTTTTTCTTAATATTTTTTATTATATACTTACTTTATCCGACACAGGCAAAAATCTATTTTAAAGTAATAAATTAGGTAAATTTATAATGATGAAGTATACAGTGAACAATGAAGGTATAACTGTCACAAATCTCTATATTCTAAGTAACAGTGTTGGGAAATATACAACGTCAAACATGTGAACAAATTATAGTAAACATAATGAACTAAATAGTAACAATTATTTTCTGACTACATCCAAATAAATAAGCAAAGTAAACATACACACAGAGGCATGCCACTGAACCTGATTGACATTTATGGTTAATTTATAGTGAATAAAAGTTAATTTTAGAGTTGTAGATTTAGCTAGGGTTGGGAACAAATCCCAGTTCTATGACCTGCTCATGGCCAGACATTGATCAAGTGACTTTGTCTCTCTGAGCCTCAGTTTTCTTATCTATAAAATGGAGGTCATATTTGTCTTCAAGAATTGCTCTGAGCATGAATTGCATATATAAAAGTCATGACGCTTTATAAAGTGACACAGTATTATGGTATGTGCAATAGACTGAATGTCTGCATTCCCTCAAAATTTATATGTTCAAATCCTAATACTCTAGGTGATGGTTTTGGGTTGTAGAACCTTTGGGAGGTGATTAGGTTATGAGGGTGGAACGCTCACGAATGAAATTCATCCCCTTATAATAGAGATCCCAGAGAGATCTCCACACTGACCCTTCTGTCACGTGAGGCTACAATGAGAAGATGGCCATCTGTGAGGAAGTGATTGTTCACCAAACACCAAATCTGCTGTCATGTTGATCTTGGACTTCCCAGCCCCCAGACGGTGAGAAATAGATTTTTTTAGTTTATAAGCAAACCAATTTATGACATAGCAGTCTGAATGGACTAAGACAGTGTGATATCTATGTGTGCCTATTTTAAAGTGTGCTTAGATACCTTGGTAAATAGTAAAATACAAATTTATAAAAAATTATGAATGAAAACATGTAATTTTTATTGAGTATATGCAAAATAATTCAAACTAATTGAACACATTCAAAAATGTATTGTTCAGTGCCTAGTAAACATGTATTAGGCATTAAGTTTGAACTGCTCTTACATTTCACATAGCTGAAAAGCCACGAATCATCTTTGCGTCACCATTCAGCCTAGTTCATCAACAGGGAGGGCTGCTTGAGAGTTTCATGTTCCTCTTTGATTGGTGAAAGGTGAAACCCTTTTGTTCACCCAGTAAACCCTGCTGGAGGTAGATAAGGGAAAATAAAATTTCAGCTGTCATTTCTAGGCTCACATGGAAGACAAAGTTGACTCTGCAAGTTGTTTTTAATTCAGTGATAAGACTATAAATCTTTGAGCCTCTGTGTGTGTGTGTGTGTGTGTGTGTGTGTGTGTGTGTGTAAAGAACGTAGTGATGGGTTATAAATTGCCTCACACTGAAGGGTTTTCCCGCAGCTTTAGAAAGTCTTTATGAATGCCATTTTGCAGGAAAATGTGGCTTCCCTCTCACATACATTATGCAGTCTAGAAGTTATTAATTTTATGAATATATTCAAAGGAAATGGGGAGGGCTTTTTCCTGAAACACCAGCTTGCCTTGGAATAGTAGTTCCCCTGGACCCCTAAGATATCATATCATTGACATCTTTATGAGTATGAGTCAAGAACCTCACAATCCTGAGGAAATGAAGGAATGAGCCATGGCTGCCATCTCCAGCATCAACAGGATGTCCTACAAAAATGCTGGGATAAATTGGTATATGCTGCTTGACACAGGGCTCTATTTGTAGCTTGGGTTGTATATCGAGCACTTGTAAAATTGTAGAAATTATTGCAATTGTTCCTTTACAACTTTGGTTTTGACTACATATTCATGTATAATACAGTTGTCAAAGAATATTTTTAAAGCAGCTTTATTGAAATGTAGTTCACAGGACATATAATTTACACATTTAAGATATAGAATTCAATGGTTTTTAGTGTATTCACAGATACAGACATTCCCCAGCTTTCAATGAACTTACAACTTTTCAACTTCACTATGGTGTGAAAGTGATATGTATTCAGTGGAAACCATACTTTACATAACCATACAACCGTTCTTTGTTTTATTTTCGGTACAACACTCAATATATTATATGAGGTATTCAACACTTCATTATAAAATAGGATTTGTGTTAGATGACATTGCCTAACTTTAGGCTAATGTAAGTTTTCTGAGCACATTTGAAGTAGGAGAGGCTAAGCTATAATATTCTAGTAGTTTAGGCATACTACATACATTTTTGACATGCAGTATTTTAAACTTATGATGAGTTTATTAAAACATAACCTCATTGCAAGTTGAAGAGCATCTATATTTGCAAGCAATTTTAGAACATTTTTGTCACTACAGAAAGAAACTCGGTACACGTTAGCTATCATCACTCTGTGATCCTTCTCTTTCCTTCAGCCCTCGTCAACCACTCACCTAGTTTTTGTTTCTATGGGCTTCCTTGTTTTGGACATTTTATATTAATGGAATTATCTATGTAGTCCTATGTGACTGACTTCTTTCACTTAACATAATGTTTTCAGGGTTCATCATGTTATACTATGCATCCAATACTTCATTTCCATTACGTGGTTCAGGTTGGTCTGCAACTTTTGGCCTCAAGTGATTCTTGGACCTTATCCTCCCTCATTCCTTTTTATAATTGGATAATGTCACTTTACACGTATATACCACATTTTGTTTATTCATTCATCAGTTCATGGGCATTTGAATTGTTTATACCTTTTGACTCTTATGAATAACATTGCTGCAAATGTTTTTGTGCAAGTTTCTTTGTAAATGTAATTTTCATTTCTCCAAGTGTATGTACCTAGGAGTGGGATTGTTGGGCCATTTGGAAAATCTCTGTGTTATCATGTAAGGGGTCACCAGATTGTTTTTCAAAGACGCTATACCGTTTTACATTTCCACCAGCACTATATGAGGGTTCTGCTTTCTCCACTTGTTAGCCAGCATTTATTATCTGACTTTTTAATTCTAGACTTCCTAGTGGGTATAAGGTGGTATTTCATTATATTTTTGACTTAATTTACCTTATGATGAATTAAATTGAGTATCTTTTCATTTGCCTGTTGGTTATTTGCAATCTTACTTAAAGAAATGTTAATTAACATTATCTACTCATTTAAAAAATTTGAGTTATTTGTATTTATGTTACTGAGTTGTAAGTTCTCTTTATATATTCTGGAAACAAGCCTCTTATCAGATATGTAACTTGTAGATATTTTATCCCATTACATAGGTTGTCTTTTCACTGTCTTGATGGTGTCTTTTGAAATGTAAAAATGTTTAATATTGATGATGTCTAGTTTATTTATTTGTTGTTGTTGTTGCTAATGCTTGTTGTGTTGTATTTAAGAATCCCTTGCCAAGTATAAGGTCAAAAAGTTGGCCCTTATAGTTTCCTCTAAGCACTGTATAGTTTTTGCTCCTATATTTAAATTTAATTTATTTTGAGTTAATTTTTATATAGTGTGAGTTTAACTTTATTCTTTTGTATGTGATGATCCAGATGTCCCAGGACAGTTTGTTAAAATTATCATTCTTTCACCATTACACAGTTTTGGTTAAGTTCTAGAAAATCAATAACTATAGATCTATGGGTTTATTTTTGGACTCTTAATTTTATCCCATGGCTTATACTTTTATCATTTTGCTAGTATCACACCACCTTGATTATTGTTGCTTTCTAGTGAGTTTCAAAATTGGGAAATGTGAGTCCCCCTACTTTACTCTTGTTTTTCAAGATGGTTTTGGCTATTCTGGGTCCCATTTAATTTTATATGAAGTTTACATTCATCTTATCAACTGCACAAGTAATCTGAAAATCTGATATGGACTGCATAGAATCTGTAGGGAAATTTGGTTAGTATTTCTATCTTAATGTTAAATCTTATAGTACACGAAGATGTAATTTTAAAACATTATTTAAGTATTGAACTTCTTTCAACAGTGTTTTGTAGTTTTCAGAGTACATTTTACAGTACTTTTATTAAATTTAAGTATTTTATTTTTTTCTGCAACTATAAATGAAATCATTTTTAATTTTATTTTTAATTGCTTTTTAAAGTGTATAAAAATACAATTAATTTTCACATATTTATCTTGTGTCCTGCAAATTTGCTGAATTTGTTTATTAGTTCCAATAATTTTACTCAGTTCTTTAGATTTTTTTATATACAGGATCATGCCATCTGGGAATAGAGACAGTCTTTCTGGTTTATTTCCAGTATCAATACTTTTAGTTGATTTTTCTGGCCGAATTGCCCTCAGTTGTACTACTAGTTCAACACTGAATAAAAATGGTGAGAACAGATATCCCCCTTTTAATCCTTATCTTAGGGAAAAAGCATACAGTTTTTCACCATTACGTGTAAGTTAGCTGTGTGTTTTTCATAAATGCCCTTTATCAACTAGAGAAAGATTCCTTCTATTTCTGGTTTTTGGAGTGTTTTTTATCAAAACATTAAATTTTGATACAAATTTTTGTTGAATTTTTCCAGAAGTTTTTTTTTCTGCTATTATAACAATCGTTTGTTTTTTATTTTACTCTTATGATATATAACATTAACATATTTTCAGATTTTAATCAACCTTGCATTTCTGAGATAAATGTCACTTTGTCATAGAATAAATTACTTTTATCTTTATTTTTCTAATTTTTTTGAGGTGGAATCTCACTTTGTCATCCAAACTGGAGTGCGGTGGTACAATCTCAGCTCACTGCAACCTCTGCCTCTTGGGTTCATGAAATTTTCCTGCCTCAGTCTCCCTAGTAGCTTGGATTGCAGGCATGTGCCGCCATGCCCAGCTAATTTTTATATTTTTAGAAGAGATGGGGGTCTCACCATGTTGACCAGACTGGTCTCAAACTCCTGACCTGAAGTGATCTGCCCACCTCAGTCTGCCCAAGTGTTGGGATTGCAGACATGAGCCACCACACCTGACCGGAATAAATTATTTTTATATTGCTGGATTTATCTGGCTAATATTTCATTGAAGACTTTTGCATCCATGTTCATAATAGATATTGATCTATTATTTCTTATAATTTTAACAATAGGTTCCCTTTTAAATCACTAAGTAAAAAACAAAAAAAAAAAAATCTTTTGTCATTTAGTTCTACTCTTAAAATTGTCACTTATTATTTCTTTAAAAAGTAGTTTGATAAATGATTAAAAAAAAACAGGGTAAATACTTAAAAGTGTTAACTTGCTTTATGGAGTAAGGATCTTCTATATGTAAAAAGTGTGATCATTATTACTAGCTTTGTTTATTAATATATTTTTAAATTTTCATTATTCCGCCAGTTTCTCTCCCATATTTTAAATTTATGCAATTATATTCTGAAACAATTTGGGGTAAAGATAATTTACATTAGATTTTGCCCCATAAGGAAATCACTTCTTCAACTTCCTTGACATTTGCATAGCATTCCAACATAAAAAATAAATATTAACAAATGAATATAGAATTTCTCTATTATTTTATATGGAATTCAATAGGAAATGTTAAGCAACATGTAGCTATTATTAAAAATAAATTAGAAATCAAATGTCTGAAATAATGTTAGAAAAAATTATTGAATCAGATATTGGCTTTGTTTACTTCTTAAATTCATTGGTATATTTATATCATTTTAATCCTTTCATAATTTCTATTCAGCATAAGGAATGACAGAAAACAACTGAAATAATAATGAGGAAAACATCTAAACTGTTTGATGATGAATAGATGTTGTGCAAGACATTTTATAATTCAGATAAAGTAGTGCTCAGAAAGAAACTTAAAGCATTAAGTGCACATATTAGAAAAAAAAAAAAAACAATGGCTGATACCAAATGAACTAAACATCTGGGGAAAAGTACAAACTAAACCTAAATAAATAGAAGACAGCAAATAATAATGATGAAATAAAACTTAGGTACATAGAAAGAAATGTACAATCAAAATATCACCAAAGGTAATACTGTGCCATTTAAAAGATTACGTTTATAAAAGAAGCAGGATTCATGCAGCAGGATTAATCAAGAAAAAATGGAAGAGAGAAAATATAAGCTTCCAATATCAAGGTTAAAAAAATATAATATTACTTTAAGTTCCACAGACTTTTCAAAAATATAAAAGCAACTTTAGGAAAATAAGCTTAAGATTAAATAGTGTGAGTTGTTTAAAAAACACAATTTAAAAAAAACTATCTTTACATATTGGTAGGCACAATATGCCAAATAAAGAAGATGTAGACATGTAGATAAATTATGCATTATGCTGAGTAGCTAAGTTTGTTAGCACAGAGGACACCACGTTGCTTGATAATGAACATTCTCCCACGTTACGTATTATTTCTTAGAAGGATCTGGCATAGTTGCTGATGCAAACAACACTACATCATGTTCTACACAGAGGTTGGTGAAGCAGTTCCCACAATCCACACCCCTCCTCCTCCAACATTTGGCATAAACCCAATCAGGAGAATCTTTGCTCTAAAAAACACAATCTTCAACTGGAAAATAATAGGAAGCATGAAGAATGTGCTCTATTTTTTAAAAATTATATTTTAAAATATGTATTCATTTTAAACGTATTTTTTATTTATTTTAAATTTGTTATTAATAAAATAAATAAATATTATTATTATATTAAATAAAGAATTTATATTCCAGATTGCTTATTCAGTTAATTATTTCATATTTAGGGAAGACATTATACCAATCTTACAAAAACTTTCCCAGAGAACAGAAAAAGAGGAAATTCTGAAAATCTTATAATAAGCATATATAATTTAGCTCTTAAAATCTGAGGGGATACCACATGGACATAAACGTTCAGGCTAGAGTATCTTGTGAAAAAGATGCAAAAATTGTAAATAATAGCAATCCATATCCAGTAACATATTAAAATAATATGACCTAGGTATAAAAGGAGGGTTTGCTATAATTGATTTAATTCATTACATTACATTAAAATAGGAGAAAAAAATATATAGCGTGAACCTTTCAATAGAATCAGGAAAAGCAAACAATGCAATTGAGTACTTACCTTGAAAAATTCCTTAGGAAACAATAATATAAGGAAACTAAAAAAACCTGAGAAAGGTTACTGTGGCTGAGATGTTCCCTAGTCATCACATAGCCATGTGCTTGCTCTCACGTATTCCCCAGCCTCCTGTGGTTTGGTTGAGTGAACTATTCGATGACTTCTGGCCAGAAGCCTGTGAACAAAGCATTTATCAGCTGGAACATGATCCTTCAGTTGTCTTTCTTTCGCAGAAGCAAACACAGAAGTTTTGCAGTAAGATGCAAAAACCACAAGATGGGGAAGGACCACAGTGAACTTTGGTATTCAGCCTGTTAGATTTTCATAAATGTTTATTATTGTAGAATAGCATAATGTAAAATTACTTGTATTTCTTTGGTCATTCTAATTTTAATAAGGGTTAAATTCTGTTTGCTTAAGTTAAAATGTTACATATTTGTACAAAATTTGAATCATTAACTAGTTAGCATAAATGAAGTAAAATGACATAATTATTAAAAATATGTGCTTAAAAAAAAGAAGTAACAACCAGGCATTAACCTCAACATGTCATTTCTCTGCATCAGCTATAGAATCGTTTGTCATAAAGTGATCTTTTAGTATTCGTGGAGAGAGGACAGAAGAGCGTGTGACCCCTTGCTATATACAATTCGTTTAAAACATTGCAAGCATGATATAATTGACATTTGCTTTCCAGTCATAATATTCAGGAAAACTTCTCCATCTATAATAAATTCTCAAAACCAATACAGATAATATTTAGAAAAATATATAATGAAATTTCATGTAAAAAAGCAAAAAAAAAAATCCTGTTGCTAAAAATAGAAAAGCCAGAGTGATGAGAAAAGTAAGAACAAAAAAATGAAGTGAATAACAAATAAATTAAAAGAAGAAGGAATAAATTAAGCAGTAAGTAAAATAAAATAAAAAGCAATCCTCAAACAGGTTCTAATATGTTATTTTTATTAAGAAAACAAGGTTCAAAAATTCCATATTTATTGATGTAAGAGATAGTTTTGAAACCTGCAAACTTCTGAAGGCAAATGATTTGTGATTAGTTGAAGAAATATTACCCACGTACACTTTTACAAAGAAAAAACGATTAATATCAATAACAAGAAAGATTAATTAAATACTTGTGATTTGTCATATATCATGGTTAATTTTTCTATATCATTAATTCATAAAGTTGACCCAGTAACCCAGTTAGATGTATACTGTTATGCCATTTATTGACAAATAAGTAGTTTCTGGGACTCATTAAGAATTACTAAATTCACATGTAGTAAATGAGAACTTTGGGGTTTAATTTCAGCCTTGTCTGACTCCAAGACCTTCACTCTTAAATGTCACACTAAAATGCCTCCAATTATAAAGCAACATATTCATCAATATGACTTTTTGAAAGGAAGATTTCAGACTTTAGGAAGCAGATACAGAGAGACATAAATCTATAGTCTGAATGTTTTGCAATAATGAGTTCTTATGCTCTAATTGTAAATCATTTTACTGAGAAAATAAGTTATTCATAAGGGAGATATGCAGTACATATCCTTGACCAACTCAGCATTTTAAGTCCCTTGAGAAGAGCAAGAAAGGCAAAAATATCAGAGCACAATAAAAGATAAACATAACATAGCATACCTATATTAATAATATTGTGAAAGAAGGACAGAGACCCAAAGAAAGTCAGAGATTTTAAATATGTCAAAAATAATATTTTAAATACGCATGAAAACTCTGCTTGGGATATAACGTACACTATGCAGAGAAATGAGCAACCAACACTTACTTTGCTTTCCATCATTAATAAAACTGATTTGTGAAGAAGGAAGATTGGAACAAACATGTGTAGGATACAGTTGAAGACTCAGATAAGCAAAGAGATCACGAGAAAACACCCAGATACTCTAAATGAGTTTAAATTCCCTCATTAAATGAGCATCACAAGATAATCAGTGACTTGCAAATGCCATTAATGAGCTCTACCAGGTAATGCTGATGAATACTGTAGAACAGACCTAGCTCCAAAAGATTACACATAAACAAATATAGCTTGTCTTTCTAGAAAAATAGAAGTTAAAGTAAAATATAGATTTGGATGCTTGCCAGATATGCTGAGTAAGAATCTAAGATGTCATGATTTCAAATACATTATAAAATGTATATGTTTATAGACCATCATTGAAGATTTTTTTTATATGTTAACTAGCTAACTTAACTACACAGGAAGATATTCAATTAACTTGAATAATTCCCTCTTAATTTATTTTTCTCTTGTCATGTTACTCACCAACTCTCACACCTAAGTTTTTAGAAGCCAATTATACTTTATAAACATATTACCATACACAATCTCTTTCAGAACCTATAATCCAAATATTTGATTTGGTGAAACCTAGCTCTTCCCAAGAATCTTGCTACCTCTGCAGCCTTCTTAAATGAAACCTTCAGATGCTCTATCATGTCCCATATACAACGAACAGTTGTTTTTCCCTAAATCTCCCTTGCCAGTGTCAAAAGATTAATCATCAATTCACAGATTCTATTAACTAAAAACTCACCAAACACATGGGAATCTGATGCCTTTTTCACTCCATCCCAATTTCAGCTTTGAAACTGAGGAATTTCAACATTCACACCACTGCCCCTTAGCCTTATGATTTCCTGACCTGATAAATTCTAGTAACTGGGTATCACTTTCATTTCAGCTGTGCACAGCTTGGCCACACCACACCCACTGTCAAAATCCAGCACTGAAAATATCTAATACACATGCACCAAATACAATACACCATTTTCTCACTATAACATCCTATCCTTCTACATATCTTATGTCCTTACTGACATGATTTATTCTTCCTAATCTCATGCTAATTTATGAGTAAACTTCTTATTTATTTTTCTATTCACTATATTCTGAGGTGCGTCATTTTAATGACGCTCTTGCATGGATGGAGTTAAAATGAGAATTTAATGTATTTGGCAATATTATGCTTATATATTGAGGTTGCCTGATTAATACCTGGCCAGTATATTCCTTCTTGAAGGATTCTACAAGTGGAAAATAAGTAGTATATTTTAATAATTATATGAATGCTAAATTCACCAATTGAGATAGTGATAATAAAGCCTTGAAGAGAAATCTATTTAATACTTAAGACATAAATGACACTTCCTTCTTTCCCCACATATAAATGCTAGCATCTTATCACTTTCTACTCTATTCAAGAATCTAATACAGTAACCAGGAATTTACAAACATGATTAAGGAAACACGCGGAGAGAAATAGGATTGAACTTGTTTTAAGAAGTCAGATACTAGGCCACGCACGGTGGATCATGCCTATAGTCCCAGGACTGGGAGGCTGAGGAAGGTAGATCACCTGAGGTGTCAGGAGTTTGAGACCAGCCTGGATAACCTGGTGAGACCCTGCCTCTACGAAAAACACACAAAAAATTAGCCAGGCGTGGTGGTGCCTGCTTGTAATCCCAGCTACTCCTGAGCCTGAGGCAGGAGAATTGCTTGAACCTGGGAGGTGGATGTTGCAGTGAGGCCAGATCACACCACTGCACTCCAGCCTGGGTAACAGGGCAAGACTCCATTTGAAAAAACAAAACAAAACAAAACAACAAAAAAGCAACACGAAAAAAACAAAACTAACAAACAAAAACAAGTCAGATACTAAGTCAATTTACTCAAAAACTTAACAGACAAAGAAAGAACAAAAAGAGTATACCATGGGCTTACGTCTTTTAAAACCACAATCTCCCCTACAAGCAAATCAATGTGTTTGATTATGGCAAATCCGATTAGCTATTTCTCTTGTCTTGTGTATTGGATGAGACAGTCGGGAAATGGGTGGGCAGAAAGACAAGTAAGGGAAGCTTTCTGGAAATTAATTTTTTTCTTTCCTTATTCCATATATTGAGAACACCCTCAATTATTTCTGTACATTATTTTTCAACCTATCTTATATACAAACACGGATAACTACATGGATAGTTATAACCAAGAACCTTTCGAAGCCCTCACCAAGCTGCTGGGAGACTTGGACTTAACTGAATTGACAGATATCAATAAACCCAGTGCCTTTTCTAAAACGCTGGAGGCTAGTGTTTTTAGCATTGACAATAGAATCAGTTTTTAGAAACATAATACATTATATATTACCCTGTATTAACCTGTTTATCCATGATAATGAAGAACCTGAACAACACAGAAATTTTCAACAGTGTTTATTTCTCACTTACGTAAAAACGGTAGCTCAGCTATGAGTCAGCGGGGGTGGTGGGGGTAGGGGGGTGACCCTGCAGCTCTTTTCATTGCAGGAGAAAACAGTCCCTGTCTAGCCCTTAAGTGAGATAACTATTCTCTTGCCAAAAATGAAATACAAGATAAAAAAAAAAAGAGACCCACCTGAACTTGTATTTGGATTTAAGACTTATTTTCAGAGATGAATGTATCTTAGCTGCTCACATCTCATTAGACAGACAAATCACATGACCAGGTCCTGCCTCAATGGGTCAGGGAAGTACACTGCTTCCAGAGCGTAAAATGTTTGTGAATGATCTTCAAGATACTACATTTTGTATGTAATGAAATCTTTCCTTTAGGGAAGGGCGGAGCTTTGTAAACAAACACCATAGTCCCTCCTTGTCCCTGGGGAATACTTTGCAAGATCATTAATGGATGTTTGAAACCGTGGATGGCATCAAACTCTATATATATCATGTTTTGTCCTATGCATATATCATATGGTAAAGCCTAATTTATAAATTAGGCACAGCACTCTTGGACTTTCAGGGCATTATTAAGTTAAAATAAGGGTTATTTGAATACAAACACTGTCATATCGCGATAATGGATTTGAACCAAGATTGCAATTAGCCAGGTGTAGTGGGATCACCTGTAGTCCCAGCTACTCAGGAGGCTGAGGCAGGAGGATTGCTTGAGCCCAGTCGTTTAAGGCTGCAGTGAGCTATAATAGTTCCTCTGCACTCCAGCCTGGGCAATAGAGCAAGACCTTGTTTCTTAAAAAAGTAAAAAATGAAAAGACTTCTACTAAGTGACTAAGGGGATGATAGCATCCACTATAGTGTCCAGGGAGGATTCACCTTCTGGGCTGAATAGAGGGGGAATGTGCAAGTTTTCACCACACTACACAGGATGGCATGCAGTTTAAAACTTATGAATTGTCTATTTCTAGAATTTTTCATTTAACGTTTTTGAACTGCAGTGGTATAGAGGACTACCTGCTCGCAAATGAGACGTTCCCGATAAGTCCTGCTCTTGCAGAGGAAGCAGGGCGTTCCTATCCTGTAAACAGGGAGGACAAAGGAGCCAGCTGCAAACAGCAGACCCTGGGGGCTTGTTTATGTGTAAACATCTTGAAAATCCAGAAAGTCAGGGAAAGGTCAGAAAAACAACAATGTGTCTTGTGACTTGGCAACATTCCACAAACGACTGTATAAAATAAAGCAGAGTGCGCCATTAGAGGCGGCCGCCATGTTTGTCTTGTCTTGTGTTGTCTTGTGTGTTCATTCCTTTGTTTAGGAAACAGACGGACCCCAACACAATGGACTGAGGTAACTGAAACAATGACAAATGAAACTGGGATAGGGGGAACTACAGGACTTTAATATCTCTGGAGTACGATATTAATGTTTGACGTAAGCATAAAGAAAGATGACTGATAGCCTTAGGTCAAATAAGCCCAAGTCTTGCTTCCGAAAGTGTTTGTGTCAAATATTTGAACTGAAAGTGATGATCAAATTTTTGGCATACTATGAATTTTAGATTTCAGAATTTCTACTGAGGAATTGTGAAACATTTTAACATGCTTATGACACCCAAAATTATAAGGACATTTGTCTATATCTTAATATTCAGTCTTTGTATAGCCTTGTATTCAAGGTGTCTTTTTTTGGGGGGAACCAACTTATGTTTTCTGTTTAATGTTCAGTCTGCTTGTCAGTGTCTTGTAATTGAAAATTTTACTCCATGATAGGTAATATAATTAGTGATAACATTTAGTTCAATCTACTGTCTTACTATCTCCTCCCTGTATGACCCACTTGTTATACTGTCTTTTTCTTTGTTCTTGTTTTCCAACAGATGTGCCTTATTAGGGGTTGGGTTATTATCCTGCTTGTTATTTGTGGCACATTTTGACTTTATGCATTAAGTCTTTCACCAGTGTTGAAAAATTCTCAGCCATTAGCTCTTGAAATATGGCTTCTTCTCCATTTTTCCTCTTCTCTTCTTGAATCACAGACCCTGTTATCATGCCACATGTATTTTGTATGTACGTGCCTACAACTGTTTTTTTTTTTTTTTTAATTATTCTTCCTTCTATGTTTCTGTATTTCTATCTGGACAATTTCTGACACGTCTTCCATATCAGTAATTCTAATTCTTTTTTTCCAGTAACATATATCAAAATCCTATATCTTGATGGAATTCTTTCGCCAAGTAAATTGAGTTACTCAATTTTTGGCTAATATTTATTTTTGATTAGTTATAACATCTATGACTGCTGCATTAGACCCAATAATTCATTTTCACCCCAATTCATTGATTCCTACCTTCCCCTGGAGTCTAGTTATTTCATTAAAGGAGATTTCTGCCTTTATTTCTACTACCTACTCACTACTTCCATACAAATTTGGGATATCAGCTATCGTGTCATTCTCAAGTGGTAGCAGAGGGCCGGTAACTCCACCACTACCTCCTAAACAAAAATCCCACATTCTGGTGAATGAACACTTGTGCACACTTGTGCCAGGCCTCTGATGGAGTGAGACCACCAGTGCAGGCCCTGTGCAGCACAGCAATATCCAGAAGTTCAGATCTGAGGACAACATATTGCCTAAGTCAAAATGTAACTTCAGTGATTTATTTCATAAAAGTTTTGGACAGAATAAACTAACGCATATAAAAGCAGGAGAAAAGTGTCTAGAAGACAGGAAGTTCTCAATAAATACTACTTGTTAGAACTACTCCTTAACAATGTTACTTACTGGACAAGATATTTTGCGAGATCACATATGAGTTCAATGCTCAACACTTAAAGTAAACTTAAGAAATATTGAGTGCTGTGCTATAGTGCTATGTAACTATTATATGTATCAAAAACCATGTACAATAAATGAGAATATTTTGGAGCCAGGTAGACTTGAGTTAGCACTGATTGAATACATGAACTTGCATGAATTAACTTTTGTAATTGCTTTCTTTCTGATACATGTTATACTACTACCATCTTACTAAATACAATCTTAATGAGATTGTATTAAGTATTACATATAAACATATAATACAGGGCTGGTTTTATATTAGGTACTCAATAAATGGATTTCCTTATCTAGGGTGACACTAGTTCTTCAACCTTCTTCTTGCAAATAATAAATTTCCAAAATATTTAAGAATTCCAATATCCCTGTTAATATAAATATATGTGAAAGATGACAGATGGAAAGATAAACAGCGTGATCCTAAATCTGATGGAGTAGGGATCTCTAAAGACCAGAGCCATTGACGTCAAATTCATGTTTGGTCTTTTGCCTGCCATAGCTACTCCATCTTCTCTCAAATGTGTCCTTGATGATCACTGACCTAAAAAGCACACTCATTTTAGTGTTTTCTTTGCTTAAGAGCTGATTTAAATATTATTTGGTTTTACTATTAAAATCTACAAATCTTTAGTAGAGATATTTTCCTTGGCAGATTTTTCATCATTATTTTCAAAGCTCATTGTGTTGTGTATCAATCTCTAAAATAAATCTGTTTCAACATATGGGCTCCTCAAGTTTCTCATTCCAAGCACTGGAACACACACATGTTGAGGGACACCTGTGTCTGTTCTTATGCAGGTAGTTAGAGAAATAGATAATAGTGAAACATATATTAAATCATATGACATATGGTAGTACTACTGAATTAGCCTGCCTAAAACTGTGATCTTTGATCTTCTATGAATTTGTCTGTGTGTGTGTGTGTGTGTGTGTGTGTGAAGCCTTGCTGCTAGTTTACGTAGAGTTTCCTCTTTTTTTATATTAACTTTACTCATATTTTCTATAATGATATAAAAAGAATGTATTTTCTAGGGGATAAATTTTACTGCATTGTGGCACTTTTAAGTTTTTTAAGGTTATGATGCTTAAAATTATTATAAAAAATGTGTGTGTGTGTGTATATATATATATACACACACACACACGATACATGTATATACTTAACAAGAAAAATAAGAAAACTTCTTTTTAATCACATTCAATATTCATAGAGGATAATTCTTCACTTTAATTATATATCTAAACAAAATACCAAATATAGCTGTCACCATTGGCTTTGATCAAAATAACTGGTTAGATGACAGGACAGCTATTGGAATTATCATTAGGGAAAATAAATATTCAATTTATCTTTAATTTTGTTTGGAGTTTGCTTTCAAATCAGTAAATGTTTTCTAATTTCTCCAATGTAAATTGCATTATAAAACCTGGTTTTACTTTATTCTTTTTATGGAATTAATATTATCCTATCCTTATTATCATATCATATATTTAAAAGGCATGTCTGATTAACCAGAAATGTTGAAAAGGTCAGATGATTTAAGAGGGGTGTGCGCGTGTGTGTGTGTGTGTGTGTGTGTAGTATAGATATGTAGATAAAGTATAAAGACTAAAATTCGAAGCAAGAGACTTAATGAGGAAAATTTTTTAATAACTCAATTTTGCCAGAGCACAGCAGTTATTTTACAAATTATTCATCATTATTAAAGCAGTTGACAATTGAAAATGTGGTCAAGACATATCTTCCTGCCTATGGGAAAAATCACAATATCTTCCTTCCTTCCTTTCCTATGGGAAAATCACCATAAAAATCAGTGAAAAGATATATATTTTATTGAAGAATGCCTTACATTGAAAAGATAAATACGAAATAAATGTAATTAGCAATTGTGTTCTGGTTATTTCCCTACTTCACACACACACCCATACACACACACACACTTAAGTATCATATGTAAATATCGTAAGTACAAAACCATATATTTAAAAATCAAGATTCATTTAAAAATTTATTTTATGTTGAAAAATTATACATTAATACTGGTATTTTTAGAAAATAATGGTATTAATACTAAAAATTACTGTGAATGGAGGAGGTAGAGGCAGGATGAGTATCTCATAGCATTTTAGATGTGATCATGCACATTTTATAATGTTCTGACTTATTTATCAACTATTTGAGGCATCATAAAGGAGAAGGATGTTCTATGAACTCCCAGAAGTGACCAGACTCTGTTTTCGTTAATATTGCAGGGTCAATTTCTCACATTCAGTTGCTGTACTGCTCTGTACTATCTCTGTTTACCCCTCATGCTAGGTAGATGATTTTATTTGGATAAGAAGCTGAAATACCTAGTATATATACTTGCTACAAAAAAAAAAAAAAATCTGTTCCTGTGTTTTTTTTAAAAAATAAATTACTATTTAGACGTATTGGAAGTTGCATATTAACATGGCAGAGTAGAATTTGAGTCAGCAAAGGTAAGATTTTAAAGTGAGTGTATTTTTATATTATGGATTGTTGCACTGCAAAACATTGTATGATTGATCCATTGACATATTCTGATGTAATAGGTGAAAATAACATATTCATCAAATTATCATGGTAACACTTCAAAGACAGAGAGAGCTGCTCCTTCCTGTGAATAGGAATATACTCAGAATAAAGTGAGTTTACAAAACTCAGCTTCTGGAAGGCATCTTTCTTCTTCACCATGGAGCAAAAGGACATTTTCTACCCACATGCCTCTGAAGCCATGGAAATTCTGTCAGTTATTCACTATGTGTAGAAAAGATAACACCTATATGTTTCTGAATTGTAGAAAATAAATAGTTTCCTTAAAGCAAACTTTGTTAATACTGTGAACTGGAATTTTTTTCATATGGACCTAGAAAACATACCTCTGAAGATATCTTATAATTCTGAAAGATACAAGAACCAAACTGTTCCTTTTTAAGGAAAGATATTCAGTGTCTTAGTTGAGCTTCTTTATTTGACAGTCAAGAAAAACAAAATAAAATGACCTACAATTGACTAACATTATTAGATTATAATACTCTAAATTTTAACTGGTAGGTATGATAAATCATTATATAAATTTAGAATTGTGCAGCTTTTTTCTCGTACATTAGTAAAGTTAAAGCATCATTATGTCAACCCTTTCTTTATATGTGCCTACTTTATTCTTCCTGTTTTCAAGTCAAGGTATTAGTTAATTTTTAATTTATTGAGCCATTTTCTTATATGAGTCAGTATGATCCTCAGTGGGGGGCTAAATCAAAGAGCTTATTGCTTAGGAGATTATCATGAGCAGTCAAGACAGTTTTAGCCTCAAGTACATTTTTGCAGGTCAGTGCTTCCTATCTGAAATAATCTCTCTGAAGTTCAATTCTGGACAGCAAAAATATAGAGAGATGAAAGGTATCTCTCTTCCATTTATAATCAGGCCTTAATTGATCTCAGCAGATTTCCTAATTGCAGAAGTTACCTCAGGTAGGTCATGTATTTTCTCATCTGTGGAATCTTGCTGCCTTAATAAGCGCTTTAGGTGTTACATGGAGGCTTCAGAAATCCCCTTTTCTAGGTATAATAACAGGAAGAATTATTATAGCTCGTCCCTAAAATAATGCCTTTGGCTTCAGGTGCAGAGCCACAAAGGAAAATACTATGAATTTTAAGAAATGAATGCAATAATTTTTTGAACGGAATGAAAACAATATTTTAACAATTGAATACTATTTACATTTCTGTACACATCTAAAACTTGTTTATGACTTTTTTTGGAGTGAGTGCTTTATATTATTCAGTAGAATAGATTTACCATGAATCTAAACATGTTTTAGGTGATTTAACTGGACCAGTAAGAAGTCAGATGAAATCAATGCAAAAAGTATTATTTTGATGAAAGTTTTTCTTTGTATATTATTTCTACTTTTCTCCATCAAATAGTTATTTTTTTCTGACTGTTATTATAGGTTCAAGGGGTCCATGTGCAGATGTGTTACAAGGGTAAATTGCTGTTGCAGCGATTTGGTGCACAGATATTTTTGTCACCCAGGTAGCAAGCATAATATGAGAAAGGTAGTTTTTCAGTCCTTCCCCTCCTCCCACTATCCACCTTCAGGTAGGACGTGATGTCTATTGTTCTCTTCTTTTTGTCCTTGTGTACTAAATGTTTAGTTCCCATGTATAAGTGAGGACATGAGGTGTTTGGTTTTCTGTTCCTACATTAATTGGCTTAGGATAATAGCCTCCAGCTAGATTCATGTTGCTGCAAAGGATATTATTTTGTTCATTATGCTGGTTGCATAATATTCCACGTGTGCATGTGCCATATTTTCTTTATCTAGTCCACCATTGATGAGCAACCAGGTTGATTCCATATCTTTGCTACAGTGAACAATGCTGTGATGAACATACCTGTGCAGGTGTCTTTAGGGTAGAACAATTTATACTCTTTTGGGTAGATAGCTAGTAATGGAATTGCTGGGTCAAGTGGTAGCTCTATTTCAAGATACTTGACACATCTCCAGATTGCTTTCCACAGTGACTGAACTAATTTACATTCCCAGAAGCAGTGTATAAGGGTTCCCCTTTTTCCTCAACTTCACCATCAAGGAGTTAGCTTATGATAGTTACATTACATCAAAAATAAAATGAAATCTGATTCGTTCATCCTAATTAGGCTATTTAATAATTATTATAATTGCTATTGAACTACTACTATTTTAAGCATTTATCAAATACCTGAAAAGAATCTCACCCTTCCACATTTTTTTCTAATGCAGTTGTATACTTGTTTCTGAGTTAAAGAACTATTACCTATCTGAAGGTTTTGACATTTTATCTATTTGCTTGCAAATTATATTTACATTTTAATTGCTTTAGAAGAACATATCTAGTCCAAAATAAAATTGGACTTTATTTCTCCACATTTCAGTAATTTTCATGATTGTTAAATGCAAGCGTTTCAGATTAAGTTTTACAGATTCTGTTGAAGCCCTAATAACTGGGTGAAAATTTAGTTGTGAAAATATGTAAGCATATTCTATTTCGGGTACACCACTCGTCATATACTGACTTATCCTGAAAGCTGTGTTTAATTATAGAAAATAATTAGCTATTGCAGTTATATAATGATTTCTCTGGATGTTGAGTAAGCATTACAGTCCAGCTTATCACCATGTAGGCCTACACTTTTCATCTTGTAATTCAATTTGTAAAATGCCAATAACTAATATCATGCATCCATTCAAAAAAACTGAAAGTGATCATGTCCTTAATGCAAAATCTCATCTCGTTTCTCCGTCCTGGCCCAAACCAAGAATCTCTAAATGAATTTCCTAAGTTGATGTCTGGCTCAGCGGAAGCTCCTCAAGACTCAGATATCCATAGCTAAATAACAGCCCAAGCACATTTGGATTCAGGATAAATAAGGTAATAAAGTACATTTGAAAAAGGTAAATAAGTAGAAACAGCATAGAATGGTCATTTTTTAATAAACATCAGTGACATCATTTGTGAAAGGAAGAATGAGCAAAGACTCTGAGTTCTGCAGGTGGAGTGGCTTATTTTGAGACCACCAAACTAGCTTTTCTTAATTCTTCTTTCTTGGAGGTCTTTTTTTTTTTTTTTTTTGGTCCATTTTTCTCTGTAGTTTGTCCAGACAGACGTTAGTGAGCCTTCTGCTGGAGAATATACTGCTATGGAAGATAACTTCCTTTTAGCATTAGTGTGGACGCCTGAAGATTTTCATTCGTGACCGAGAAAATAAAAGTCTCTGTTTTCTAAGTTTAAGGTTTATTCAACAATAAAACTCTCTTTAAAAAGTTTTAGGCATTCCTTGTACTAATAGTTTTGCAATTGTATGGGCTACTGGCCAATGCCAGAGAGACGACAACCTGGAAGAGGGGTGGGGAAAGTCTGTCATTTAGCAACACATCAGTGAGCTGATCATTTCCCTAGCTCTCATTTCAATGGCTTCTATTTTGGAGTTTCACTCAGGGTCAGTTGAAAGCATTCACTGCAGAGGTGAAGGCATGCATAATCTGTCACTCATTTTTGGAGGCATGCAAATAGTGGTTCTTTAATGAACACAGCAGAAAGAATTCTCCAGTCCTAATCTTGTACCACTTTCCCCCTATATCCTGATTCTTTCAAATCTTCCAGATTAACACAGCACTCTTTCGCTATGGGTTTTAGGTGGAAAAACTCCTTTATGAAGCCTGTAGTTTCTTTCATTGAACTTTCAAATGGAACAGTTTTCAAAACATTCTCTCTTATAGGACGTTACTGTAGACTGCAAAAAATAACAAACTTACTTGCGTATGTTATTTCTACCAAGTCTCCTGATGGGCCAGCTATTTAAATATATAATCTAATTTCATGATGAAACAGGTAAAGTTAAGCTGTTAGTTTGCTAACACACAAGAAGTATTGTAACCTTCCCAGTTAAGTGTGGAGAGACTCACTCTGCCCCGTACTCAAACTTTACCTCAGTCAACACCACATTTTGGGTTCTTGTATTAGGAACAAAATTTTAAGGAAGGCGTCTTTGTTAGTAATATTTTAATGTGAATTGATAAAACTGTGATTCAAACAGATGTAAACAAAAAGGGAATGAACACGTTTACTTAGAATGAGAAGGCCATGGCAAGGGCTAGCTTTAGGCAAAATGGAACCAAAATCTAAACACATCGTGCTTCTTTTTATATCATGGCTATGATTTTTTTGGATTTGGCTCCATGCTTCAATAGTTCCCCTTAAATCCCAAGATTGGCTTTCAGATTAATGCATTCATTATTATATTTAGAAAAATAGAATATCTTCATTAGGCATATCCTGTACCCACATCCTTAGAGACAGAAGGAAAATAAATAAACATCACCCAAATAGTTATGGATGGCAAATAGGGGAAGTGTGTTGGATTTGGATGATTGATGCACAGCATCCATTTTTTCCTTCCTTTAAACGTATTGCCATCTGCAGAGGCTGTAAACCTAAATTCTGTATTTTACAAACTCTCTTAGTAAGTTTTTGGAAGCAAATAATATGTTGCCAATTATATACATTTGAAGGAAGCTTGAAAGAAGGAAGTCACACAGAGGTGATCTCCCTGCTGCTTTTAAAAACATTTTTCTCCTGAGAATCAAAAGCAGGGGCACATAAATGGCAAGAACATTGAACATAGTGTTTCATTGTCTACTCATTAGCTGTCAAAAAACAGTCAGTATGCTCAGTGCTGTGCAGGCTTCCTGATCCGTGTGATATTACTACAGCTAGTCCAAATGCTTGTCACGTGACTTCAGTATGTCCAAACTCTTCAACAAATTTTTATTTCTACTTAAATAAAATTTTGTTTTCACAGATAATTTGAGATGTATGAAAAGATCGCAAGGAGAGTTTCCATATGCCTCCCAACATACGCCCAATTCTTTCTGTTATTAACATCTTTAATTAGTATGGTACAAGTGTTACAATATATTGATCAATATCAATGCCTTATTATTAACTAAAGTCCATCCTTCTTTAAAATTATCTTAGTTCTGGCAGGACGCGGTGGCTCACGCCTGTAATCCCAGCACTTTAGGAGGCGGAGGCAGGTGGGTCACCTGAGGTCAGGAGTTCAAGACCAGCCTGGCCAACATGGTCAAACACTGACACTACTAAAAATACAACAACAACAACAACAACAATTAGTGGGGCATGGTGGCGTATGCCTGTAATCCCAGCTACTTGGAAGGCTGAGGCAGGAGAATCACTTGAACCCAGAAGGTGGAGGTTGCAGTGAGCTGAGATAGCGTCATTGCACTCCAACCTGAGAGACAAGAGTGAGACTGTCTCAAAAAAAAAAAAAAAAAAGTTTATCTTAGTTCTTATCTAATTTTTTCTTGTTGTTTTTTCTGTTCCAGGATTCCTCCCAGGAAACCACATTATTTTTAGATTTCATATTCCCTTAGTCTCCTCTAGGTTGGAAACGTTTTCCAGATTTTTCTTGTTTCTGATGATGTCAGAGTTTTTGAGGAGTACTCATCAGTATTTTGTAGAATGCTCCCAATGTAGTTTTGACTGAAGATTTTTCCACAATTAGACTTTGGTAATGTGGGTATTTTTAATTTTAATTTAATTTCTGTGGTATATAGTATGCATATATATATATATTTATGGGTTACAAGAGATACAGGCATGCAATACATAATAATCATATCAGACTAAATTGGGCATCCATCACCTCAAGTATTTGTTTGTGTTACAAACAGTCTAATTACACTCTTTCAGTTACTTGTAATTGTGCAATTAAATTATGATTGACTATAGTCACCCTGTTGTGCTAGTAAATACTAGGTCTTATTCATTCTTTGTAACTAATTTTGTACCCATGAATCCTCCCCACTTCCCCCATCCACCCACTACTTTTCCCAGTCTCCAGTAAACAGCCTTCTACTTTTTATCTCTGTGAGTTCAATTGTTTTGATTTTTAGATGCCACGAATGAGTGAGAACATATGCTGTCTGTCTTTCTGTGCCTGACTTATTTCACTTAACAAAACTACCTCCAGTTCCATCCAAGTTGTTGTAAATCACAGGTTCTTATTCATTTTTATGGCTGAATACTATTTCATTGTATATTTGTATCACCTTTTATTTATCCATTCATCTGTTGATGGACACAGATTGCTTCCAGATCTTGCCTGTTGTGAGCAGTGTTTCAGAAAACTGGGGAATGCAGTTATCTATGTGATACACCGATTTCCCTTTTAGGGAGTATATACCTAGGAGTGGGATTGCTGGATCATAAGTTAGCTCTATTTTAAGGTTTTTAGAAGAACCTCCAAATTGTTCTTCATAGTAGTTGTATTAATTTACATTCCCTCCAATAGTGTACGAAGGGTCACCTTTTCTCCACATCCTCATTTGCAATTGTTACTGCCTTTTGGGTAAAAAGCCTTTTTGACTGGAGAGAGATAATATCTCATAGTTTTGATTTGCATTTATCTGATTATCAGTGATTCTGAGCACCTTTTTCATATACCTGTTTGCCATTTGCATGCCTTCTTTTGAGAAATGTCTATTTAGATCTTTTACCATATATATACACACACATATGTATGTATATTTGTGTGTGTGTGTGTATATATGTATATGGCAAAAGATCTAAATAAGATCTTTCCCCCTGTATGCGTTAGGTATGTATCCTAATGCTCTCCCTGCCCTTGCCCTCCACCCACCGACAGGCCCCGGTACATGTTGTTCATGTTGTTCCCCTCCGTGTCCATGTGTTCTCATTGTTCAGCTCCCACTTATAAGTGAGAACATGCGGTGTTTATTTTACTGTTTCTGTGATAGTTTGCTGACAATGATGGTTTCCAGCTTCATCCATGTCCCTGTAAAGGACATGGTCTCGTTCTTTTTTATGACTGCATAGTATTCCATGGTGTATATGTGCCACATTTTCTTTATCCAGTCTATCATTGATGGGCATTGGGGTTGGTTCCAAGTCTTTGCTATTGTGAACAGTGCTGCAATAAACATGCCTGTGCATATATCTTTATAGTAGAATGATTTATAATCCTTTGAGTATGTACCTAGTAATGGGATTGCTGGGTCAAATGGTATTTCTGGTTCTAGATTCTTGCGGAATCACCACACTGTCTTCCACAACGATTAAACATTCTCCACAGCCTCATCAGCATGTTTCATTTCCTGACTTTCTAATGATAGCCATTGTAACTGTCATGAGATGGGATCTCATTGTGGTTTTGATTTGCATTTCTCTAATGACCAGTTATGATGAGCTTTTTTATTTCATATGTTTGTTGACCACATAAATGTCTTTTGAGAATCGTCTGTTCATATCCTTTGCCCACTTTTTGATGGGGTTGTTTGTTTTTTGCTTGTAAACTTGTTTAAGTTCCTTGTAGAGTCTGGATATTTTGCCCATTTTTAAATCAGGTTATTAGATATTTTCCTATAGAGTTGTTTGAACGCCTTGTAATATTCTGGTTACTAATCCCTTGACAGACGAGTAGTTTGCAAATATTTTCTTCCATTACCTGGGTCAACTCTTCATTTTGTAGTTTGTTTCCTTCACTGTGCAAAAGATTTTTAACTTGATGTGATCCCATTGGGTGCTTGTAGGGTATTGTTCAAGAAATCTTTGCACAGCCCAATGTCCTGTGAAAGTTTCTCCAATTATTTTTGGAATAATTTAATCGTTTGATTTACTAGATTTAAGTCTTTAATTCAGTTTGATTTGATTTTTGTGTATGTGCAGAGATAGGGTTCTAGTTTCATTCTTCTGCATACGGACATCCAGTTTTCCCAGCACCATTTATTAAAGAGACTGTCTTTTCCCCAGTGTATGTTCTCGGCACCTTTGTCAAAAATGAGTTCGCTGTAAGTGTATGGATTTACCGCTGGGTTTTGTATTCTGTTCCACTGATCTATGTGTCTGTTTTTACGCCATACCATGCTATTCTGCTACACTATGCCACACTATGGTTGTGTAGTATAATTTACAGTCAGGTAATGGGATTCCTCCAGTTTTGTTCTTTTTAGAACAGGATAGCTTAGGATAGCTTTGACTATTTTGAGTCTTTTGTTGTTCCACATAGATTTTAGAAGTTTGTTTTTTTTCCATTTCTTTGAAGAATGCCATTGGTATTTTGATAGGGATTGAATTAAATCTGTAGATTGTTTTGGTTAGTATAGACATTTTAACAGTGTTGATTCTTCCAATCCATAAACATGGAGTATCCTTCCATTTTGTGTCTGTCTTCTTTAATTTATTGCACCAATATTTTATAGTTTTCATTGTAGAGATCTTTCATTTCTTTGGTTAAGTTAATTACTAGGTATTTTACTTTATTTGTACCTATTATAACTGAGATTATGTTGTTGGTTTTATTTTCAGATTGTTTGCTGTAGACATCTAGAAATACTTCTGATTTTTGTAGGTTGATTGTGTATCCTGCAACTTTACAAGAATAATTTGACTCCTTCCTTTCAAATTTGGATGTCCTTTATCTCTTTCTCTTATCTGATCTTCTTCCAAATAAAGCTGTTCTGAGCTGCCTAGAGATGGGGGTTGGGTTGAAACAAGCGCCCATGTGGCCACCAACACTGGGACTGTGCTGGGTCAAACCTGAAGCCAACACAGCACTGGGTATCACCCAAGGTCTACTGTAACCACTGCCTGGCCACCACCTGTGTTTGCTCAAAGCCCTGGAGCTCTACGATCAGCAGGTAATAGAGCCAGCTGGGCTTGTGTTTTTTCTTTCAGTTTCATGAGTTCCTCCAGACCCTGGCTGGATCCAAAGGTGTGGTCCAGGAGAAAAGGACTTGATTAAAAAACCTTAGAAATCTTTCTGATGATCTATTGTAGTCTATCGCTGAGCTGGGTCCTCTGCCTGGTTAGGTGTTTTGAGAAGGAAGAACAAAGATGTAAAATCCCATTTTCATTGCATCGTATCAAGAGTACATATAATCAACATGACTTATCACTGCCAATGTTGGCCTTGGCCGTTTGGCTGAGATAGTGCTTGTTAGGTTTCTCCATGGACCATATCCCATTCCTTCTATACTGTATGTACCATTTGGAAGAAAGCCTTTATACAAGTCTAATACATAAGGAGTGAAGAGTCATGTTCCACCCCACTGAGGGTGTTTTATATCTACATAATTTTTTTTGAATGCTTTTGCATGGGAGATTGTTCTCTTTTCTCTTTTACAATTATTTATTAATTTCTTTATATCAATATGAGCTTATATATTTTATTTCATACTTTGGGTTATAATCCCAAAACCACTCATTAATTTTGTTGCTCAAATTGTCCAACTTTGGCCTTTCAAAGCTCTTTCTTTTGGTTCTTGTGCCCTTGCATACACCCCATTAATGTGTATTTTTGGTTATATTTTGCAATATTTTACTTCTAGTCACTTCCTTATTTTCTGAAATTACACATGCTCCAGGATTATTTGTACATTTTCTGCCAAATTCTTTAACCAGTTATTTCTCTATGGAGTCCTTTAGGACCCTCTTGCCAGAGAATGGGTTTAGAGACTGTATCTGAGCACTATGTGTACTCACTGCTACTGGGGTGTTGATGTTTCTAGATCATCTTTGCTAAAAGATAAAAGATTTATATGTGTGTATGTCAACTCTTGCACATATTCTTACCTATAAATATTTCCATGTGTAACCATCTATATCTATGTTAAGCTAAACATGAGTTCAAACTGATATCTCCAGCTCTGTTACTACGTGGATGGTTCTAGTAAACTCCAAAGTGGTAAAAGGCGCATGTTTGTGTTTAACTACACAATATGATTTGGGCCAGTGCTCTAACCCTCCTGTTCTGATCCACAGAGACCTTGGACAATTTGATGAGCATCCTCAAAAGCAATAATATTTGTAAAATTGAAATAAAGAAAATACAGTTTTTTAAAAACCACTCTAGGTCTGAAGAAGAGAAATTTAATGTTAGTCTATTTTATGGAGAGTTGGGGAGTTACTACTGTACCCGGTTAAACTGGCAAATTTACAACCCAGGACACTTCAATAAAGAGTCTGCAGGCAAATTAGGGAAGTTCACAGATGCTACACATATTACAAATATTCCTCCTGGATTTCAGTAAATGGATCTGAAGCAGTGTAGAAGGGTAACTAGGTACTGAGGAATAATAAGATGAGATTTCAGATATATGGACATCATCTCTGAGCTAATATTAATCAGAGGGATCCAAAACATGACTGTGTTTCAATGGTGAGAATATGACATTATGCGAGTTAAGCAATAAGTTTTGTTGTGAACTAATTCTGTATCCTAGAGGTTGTAAAAAGAATACACCCTTTGGATATTTCCCCAGTTCTTGAATATATATCAACATGAGACATATGTGGCAACTGAAAGATTCCTATATTTGTTCTCTTAATTTTGGAGCAAGATTTTTTATTATATCAATATCCAAGAGTAAATGTCTGTGAATGAAACTCTTACCAAAATACTAACCATAAACAATAGTGGACTCCTGAAAGAATTATGGAGGGAAAACCATAAAACTATTCAAAGATTCAGGGGTGGCAATTTCTATCACATTCCTTCTTGTTTACACAACTGATTGTCCTCTAGAAAAATCATTTAGGACTTAGCAGATGATAGAGCATCACACAATCTTAATAAAATTATGTAAAATTGTGACTTCAAATGCAATTGGGTTTTGAGATGCTAGAATAAATTAATATAAATTCTAGCTTGTTATATGCAGCAATTATTTTGGAGGGAAGAGAGAGAGAAGGAGAGAGAACAATAAAAATAGTTTAAACAGCTTTCACTTGGCAAGGAAAGCAGGACAGCAGGACAGCAGGACAGTTTTGATGCCTTATTTATCAGCTATATCAACTCCTGAAATGATTTCTACTGTTGGAGTCCTGACCTCTTATTAGACAACTTCATAGATTCTAGCATGGTGATAAATTTTGCAACCAGCAATAGGATATTACAGACAGGAAACAAAAGAGATTTCAAATTCTTAAGACAGGTACATTCTAGAGGGTGGGAGATATGGAGATATGTCTTACAAAATTTCAGATCATGCAATGATGGTGAAATTTGGGGGGTTCAAGTGGTCTGTATGATTTATCTTGCAAATTGAAGATCAAAATGATTCCCCTTTCCCATTCTATCACTAAGGGAGAAGTATGATCTCAACATGTTCCACTCCAGAAAGTGCAAAGCCAAGCTTCAGAAGCAAACACTTGTTGGATTTTTGTGGCAACATATCCTGCATATGATTATTTTCTTCAAACCCACTACCAAGTGAAATATACATAGGCTGGTATTTTTGTTGGGCTCAAAAAGAGAGAATTTATCTGACATTTTTGTCTTGCAGCTCTGATATTTTGACCTTATTTCCTAACAGATGCAATAGAAATAGAATTTGTGCTGCAAATGTGTTAAACTCCTTGAAGTAATCAGAACATAGGTCCCTAGTGATTTAGAGCAGAGCCATATCCTCTGTCTCAGTCAGTTAGAATTGTATAACAAACATATTAATGCCATAGACAGGGTGGCTTAAACAACAAACAGTTATTTCACACAACCCTGAAGGCTGAGAAGTGCAAGGTCAACGTGCCAACTAATTTGGTTTCTAGTGAGGGCCTCTCTTCCTGATTGGCAGAGAGATACTGTTTTTCTATATTTGCATATGGCACAAAAAGAAAGGAGCAGCAAACTGTCTTATGTTTCTTATTATAAAGGCACTAATCCCATTATGAAGGCAGAGCCCTCATTACCTTCTTCCCTGACAAAGGCCCCATCCCCAGGGGCATGTCAATAGTGACTATCTTCATAATTGATTCCTTAGATTACAGCAAATTCAGATGAGATTGTGACTTAAAGAGAAGAATAAATGTAACTCCAATATTAATAAGGTGACTTATTGGGGTTCTTCCTTTGAGGATAGGTTTTATAACTCAAAAACATATTCACACTGGGGATTAGGATTTCAACCTATAAATTTTATGGGGACAGACATTCAGTCTGTAACACTCTTAGGCGAATAACTATTTTTTTCATCAAGAAACATTTTCTTCATTCTTACTAGACCCTGGGAGGTTGAGACACTAAGTGATTATGACCACATTGCCTTGCTGACCATTGAGACACAAAGCCATAAAACTGTTGTTCACGGAAGCACTGTATGATGAAGTAGAAGTGGTACTTATGACCCGTAGTGTGAGATATCCCTGAAGGAGTAAGTTACATAGTCATGTGGCTCACACATTCAATGTATCTTCCCCTGACACACTCACTTGTCTCTACAAACCCCATAAGCCCACACCAGTAACTTCATGGGGAACTCCCCAGGAAACCTGATTTATAAGTGGTTTCAAGCAATATACAAGTACCAGGGGAAATAGGACGACCAACTTTACAGCCCCACACAGGAAAGATCCTGCATGAAAGAAAAATCTTTGCAATGTCAAAATATCTTGTAGTTGACTTTACCTGAAAATAAAACCTTCAGAGATATGGGAGAACATTCATCTGCTGACCATAATTAACAGTTTGACTAAATGGCCAAAAATTTTGAAAGAATAGAGTTAGAAGCATGACGACAGGAAGCATTGATAAGCCATGTGTGGACAGACTTTTCAACACGGACCAGAATCTCAGAATATTTGTTACACAGAAATCCTTACAAAATAGCTCCAGCTATAGAGACCTCATACAGTGAATAGAAATGATCCATTCTCTGGATGTCATTCCTCCTTCAGTCACCCTGCTGCTTGTCAACATATCTATAAAATAAGCAGTTGCTACAACAGGGATGAAAGTTGGACATGGTGCAAAAATTTGGACTTTTCAATTCAATCCAAAGCTTATGTAGTCTATCTTACTGCTAAACACAGTCCTACATAACATAACTGAAGGTAATCCCCACCATAGCACAATCTTTCAGGAATATTAGTAAATGTTCTAATACTAATTTGATTGTATTAAACCACTTTCATTATGTCAGGAGGAGCAACTTGTCGTCATTAAAACAGTCACTTATTCTGAATGTAGGTTTGCTCATCATGCTGATATGCTTTTGCCAGAAAAACAATCTGAGAACTAATAAAAGTCCATATGCACCTCTACAGTGTCCCACACGATATTGTTTCTGAGCATGGATTTTGTGTTACAGTAAAAGGACGGAGGCAGTGGCAAAGTGAGGCCGTGTTTCCTTATAACCCATCACTCTGAAATAACTAGAATAATTATGACAATGGAATAGATAAAGAAGATACAATTACAGTACAATAGAATAAAGTACTGAAGATACAATTATGGAATAAAGTACAGCACAATGGAATAAAGTACTGACGGTAAAATTATGGCTCCTGTTGGACGACGCTACCTTGCAGTCTTTGGGTCTTATTTCACAGAATGCAGAATATACCCAGAGCTGTATATACAACTCAGAGTTCTGGGTTTTCGTGGCTCCATTTGGCTGGTAACTAAAGTTTGAAAGTGTAAGTGCCACATCTCTCTATTACAGCCAATTACATTCTCATAAATATTATCGTCTTTCATTCCTGATGGCTTTAGATTTTTTTAGTTTGCATTCCTAGTATCCAAGGAATAAATGCTTTGCATCAGGAGATTAATAATGGGTCAATTGAGTTGGAAATTAAAATGTCACTTTACTATTTTGCATTTTTTATGCCAGTGAGGTAACACTCCTAGTTATAGCGACTTTATAGTTACTGACCTTTATTATCAAGGCAAGTGGGATTACTACTACAAAATGGAAATATGGAGGAGTAAAATAGACCAACAGGAAATCCTAGTGCTGTGGACAGAGTTGTGTGCCTAAAATGTATTTTGTTGAAACCCTGATCCCCTATGTGACTGTATTTGGAGGCAGGGCCATTAAGAAGGGAAGTAGGGTTAAATGAGGTCATAAGGGCTAATCCTGTAGAACTTGTTTCCTTATAAGAAGAGGAGACACCAGAGATCTCTTTCTCTTTCTCTAAACGTGAACAGAGAAACGGCCATGTGGGACACAGCAAGATGATGACAATCCAGGAAGAGGCCTCCTTAGAAACCATCCTGATGGAGCTTGATCTTGGACATCTAGTTTTTAAAACTGTGAAAAAAAATAATTTCTGTTGTTGAAGACACTCAATCTGTGGAATTTTTCTAAGGCAGCCCCACTAAACTGATACACCAATGTGGGAAAGTTTACAATGCTTCAGAGCAAGTAGAAATAAAGGTTTGGGTAACACCATCCAGTATAGCTTATCAGACAATTCAAGTACTGGCTAAGAGCAAAATAAAAATGTAAGAAATGATGGAGAAGGCCGGGTGCAGTGGCTCATGCCTGTAATCCCAGAGCATTGGGAGGCAGAGGTGGGCAGATCACAAGGTCAGGAGATCAAGACCATCCTGGCCAACATGGTAAAACCTGTCTGTATTAAAAACAAAACAAAACAAAAATTAGCTGGGCGTGATGGTACAGGCTTGTAGTCCCAGCTACTCAGGAGGCTGAGGCAGGAGAATCACTTGAACTCAGGAGACGGAGGTTGCAATGAGCTGAGATTGCACCACTGAACTCCAGCCTGGTGACAGTGAGACTCCATCTCAGAAAATAAAAATAAATAAATAAATACAATAAAATAAATAAAAAATAAATTTAAAAAAATGGTGGAGAAAGAAACCCATTACTACTAACCATAGTCTGGTGTCTAGTTAAAGAAAAAGATATAATGGCTATCCGTATATTTGTTCCAGCTCTGTTCCACATACTCATGCTTTCTTTTCACTCTCCCTCATATTTTATAAAAGGCATATCAATAGTGATTATCTTCATAATTGATTCCTTAGATTACAGCAAATTCAGATGAGATTGTGACTCATCTGACTTCTCTTTAAGAGAAGAATAAACGTAACTCCAAAATTAATGAGGTGACTTATTGGGTTTCTTCCTTGGAGGAGAGGTTTTATAAGTTAAAAGCATATTCTTTTGGGGAGGGCTTACATAAGGTATAGAGATACTTCATTTTGTTCTCATTTTATTTCCATTTTTTTTTTTTTGAAATGTAGGTGGATGGATGTATGTGTAGATGTTGAATTACCAAAAGGAGAGTTCCAAAGAATGAGGGAAATAAATTTAGGAAAAGTTGGCCTTCATTCCATACCCTTAATTGTTGAACTTTTGTGTTAAGAAGAGACAGAAATGCCAACAGCTACATTTCCAGACTGTCCTTCAGCTGACTTTCCAAATGTAAATTAGCTTCTGCCTCTTATATATACCAGAGTGAGATTCCTAGCAGGAATATGAAGTGGAATATCCCTTTTTGGATTATTTTATTTCTATTCTTAAAGAAAAGACATAAAATCCTGAATAGCAAAAGCCAGCTATGGTGGTAGTTCTATTAAGCACTCATTGTTTAGCCACCAGCTTTGTTTGAGTTGAGGGGATTTATGTGGTATTCTGATCCCTGGATCAGAGTGAGAGTGTACATGCTTGGACTAGGTTGTATTAGTGGAATCCTCCTGACTCCAACTCCTCTAGCCCTCCCAGTGATTTTATAAGCATTTATTTTCCACTATTAAACATACTGCTGCTTAAAATATTATTGATTGTTTTACTTTCCTGCACAGAACTCTAAATGACACAATTCTTCCTCCACAGAAAAATCGAATTTTCATAACCCCCTGCCCCCTGAAAAATAAATAGATATGGGCAAAAAGTGCAATTCAAATCAGAAATAAAGTATTTCTATTATTGTAGTACCTAAGTGACTCACATTTAAATTTGTCAGTGCCTTCTCTGAGTAGGTGAAAGGCAAAGTCTCTTAAGAATGCCTTCTATATATTCTGGAAAAAAATACCTGGGGTAACTAAGAGGCAGTCACTGGTTGAGTAAATGGTGCGACAAGAGAGTTTATGCCTTATGAAGAAATGTGGTTCTTTACACTGATTGGAATAATAGTCATTTCCGGGGGGACAAGTGGATAATTCACATATAGAACAAGAGGTCTCCTGGAAGGAAAGGAGAGTATACTTTGACCCTTCCGTTTGAAGTTTAACTGCTTTAGGCTGTACCAGGATTAAAATAGACCAGCTCAAGAGAAAAGATGCTAATTTGTTTTGAAACAGAATTCAAATTAAGAGTTGAGGAAGGTCAACTGGTGACCTCGACCCAAGGCATGCACCTCCATGGTCCATGATAGGGGCAGGGCTGTCTCTGGCTGGAGAGGAATGCTAGGTATCCTATGAGTCTAGAAAGTTGATTTTGATCCATTTTAAATTTTAATATTAAAACAAATGTTCTGCTCTTTGCTATCCAGTCGGAAGTAAGCAGTTCTTATGAAGTCATATTATCTTCAAGATGCTTAAGAACTCAGTTATGTATGATTAGAGAATGATTTCAGCACTGGGACTAACACTGATAAAAGTGATATCAACATGTATAATACAGTCCTAACTTTTTCTGTGACTCTTGGGACTCATTCAATCCTGTGTAGAAGGTAGAATACATGAATAAATGGAGGCAAGAGTTAATAACTAGCTTGCCTGAGGTTGTAGATAAGTAGGGAGAAAATTAGGCAGAGCAACCAGGTTTCCTGATTACCATCTCTGTGATGTCTCTGCTGGCCCATTTAGTTAAGAGGTAAGTATCTTTCGTCTGACAGCTCTGACAATCCTTATGTTGCCCCTTATTCACTGTGTGACCTTGGGAAAAAAATGTTTAGCTTCTCTAAACCTCAAAGTCTTCCCAAATTAAATGAATAAATGAAGTTAACTACCTATTTTTCCTTTAATAGAATCTATTAGTTTTTTGTCAAGATAGTTTCTTTGTCATCTCGATACGTATCTCAAGCAACCCATTTCCTGCTGAAAATCTTCCCTTTCCTTACATTACCCTGTATTAGTCTGTTCTCGCACTGCTGCAAAGAAATACCTGAGGCTGGGCTTTTATAAAGAAAGGTTTAATTGGCTCATGATTCTGCAGGCTGTACAGGAAGCATAATGGCTTCTGCTTCTGGGGATGTCTCAGAAAACTTACAGTCATGGTGGAAGGCAAATCATGGGAAGCAGGCACATTTTACATGGCTAGAGAAGAAACAAGGGGGGCTGGGCAGGGAGGTGCCATGCACTTCAAAACAAACAGATCGTGAGAATAGTACCAAGGGAATGCTGCTAAATCATGATCCAATCACCTCTCACCAGGCCCCACCTCCAACATTGAGGATACAATTCAACAAGAGATTTGGGTGGGGACACAGATTCAAACCATATCACATCCCCAATAGTGTAACTTTCTGTTGATTTATTATTTCATTCAAAACCTGTAAGACATCTACTATGTGTCATATGCATTAATAGGTGTGAGAGATACATTACAAAATATAATCGTGTACTCATTCTGCTGTCATAGAAATTACAATCTGATCAGGGAAATAAGTTAAAATGTATGCCAGTGTTATTCAAAGCACCAGTAGTAGCTCTTAAAAGAGAGTTTGGTAACTTCAGAATATCAGTTAGCCTTGGTAGAAATTGCCTCAGCTGCAAGAGAGACTTCTTACTCAAAGGTTACAACCTTTCTGCACTGTATCATATCGATGAAAGCACAGTCATTGTGGCCCAGAGTATGATAACCCTTAAGGGTCATTTTAGCTCCAGAGTTCCATGTAGGGTTGGTCTGGGCTCTGACGGATCTCATATCACAGCTCCACTTCTCCCTTCTCCAGAGCTACTGATCCCAAGGGCATTTCCTAATAAATGTCCTGCATGCTAAATTCTGTCTCTTTCAAGTCTGTTTCCCAGAGATTCCAAATTATGAGGGTTGGTAACAGGTGTGGCCTGAGATTAAACAGTAATATAGGTGTTAGAGTTGGATCCCTTGTTTCACAACTGGCGATGTAAGAGAACACAGATAACTCTTCTTCCAGGTAACTATCTAATTGTTAAAAATCTCACTGGTGTTGAACTGGAATGGTATATAGAAGGGAATGCACAAGCTGATGGAGAAATCAGAACTATACAAATGATGGTGTTTGGTTGATTTTGCTAATTTCTATTGAAGATCTAGGAAACTATAATTAAAGTCTGAAAATATAGAAAATTCAAAGCCACGTGTAAAAGCAGAAGGTCACCTTAGTAGCATACAAGGAACGTCTCATCTGCAGCGAGAGGGTAAAAAAACTGAGCACTTGTCCAGAATCTACCTTCAGCAAAATCTGTGTCTAAAAACGGCTAAACTCACTAAGGCAGGTATGTTTTTGCTTTTTTCGTGGGTTTTTTTTTTTTTTTCATTTTTTTGGTTTGCTTGTTTTGCTACAGGAATTGCTCCCAGAAACATGAAGAAAATTATGGCCCATGTTAAGTGTGGTTGACCTGATGGAATTGACAAAGCAGACAGTGTGGGAAGGAATTGACTCAAGAAAGGGGTCATGTTGGAGTGAATGAACTAAGTAAAGCTGAACACCTACCAAGTGGTGAATCTAATTCAATGGGAAGTTATGCAGTTTAGAACACTTACCAAGCCCATAGACAATACCCTGGTGATAGGGGCACCAGCATCATTGAAATGTTCTCTGGTGCCTCTTATCTGTGAACCAGGGCTGATAGTAAAATTTTGTTGTAGTGCTTGGCTCTTTGATACCAATGGGATAGTATTATCTTGAGAAAACAGGAACTATGTGGCAATGCTTGACTGCCAAGAGACAGGTGGTTTCAATTATTGTAATGACCAGTAAGGTTAGAGTAGCAGCTACAGTGTCCTAACCCACAGATAATAGAATACAGCTTTATTAGTGTAAAAATATATCGTCAGGTAGCAAAGGTGGTTCTCAGCGTGCACCATGAGAAGAACAAAAGGCAGACTATTAGAGAATTAAAGGCAGTCACCAATTATATTATTTTCCAAGAGCTGCCACAATTTTCCACCAACTGGGTGGCTTAAAACTACAGAAATTTATTCTTTCCTAGTTTCAGAGGCCAGAAGTTCAAAAAACAAAGCAAGCTTAGTTCTTCCTGAAAGTTCTGAGAGAATCTGTTCCACTCCTGTCTCCTGGCTTCTGCTTTTACAGGCAATCCCTGGCATTCCCTGGCTTGTAGACACATTCGTCTCTGCCTCCATCTTCAGGTGGCTTCTTCTCTGTGTGTATTTACCTAGCCTTATCTTCTTAAAAACACATCAGTCATCGGATTTAGGGCCCACTCTAATTCATTATGACCTCATCTTAACTAAAAACTTCTTCAAAGACTATTTTCTAAGAATACATTCTGAGGTTTTAGATGGGCATTAACTTTGGAGCAAACACTACTCAACTTAGTACACCAATAACACATTAAACCCCTTGCTGCTTTCAGAACTAAGCCAGTTCTCAGTCAAGAGTCTATGGTTTGAAGAGGAGGTCATTTTTCATGAATAAGCCCTGAAAGACCAATGGTAAGTATACATGCTAGTAACTCTCTCCATCCTCTCCACAATGAATGTATAGTTATATATTCAGATAACTGCATATTGTGTTAAGGGGAATTTCCAAGCATTTTCAAGAATGACATGAGTAGTGTCTGGGGAGGCACTGATATGTGAGAACTGAAAAGTTACCATGACCCCTTGAGGGTGATATGGAGATCAGGTAATACATACAGTGCTGGCCAAGGTCTGACTCTCAATGGGTCTACTAGATCTGGAGAGTCATACAGGAATATTTTTCTTGGTCCTCAGATGTATAATTGGAGTAGACATACTTGGTAGTTGGTTTAACCTCACATGAACTCCTTGACCTCCAGAGTAGGGGATATAATAGTGCGGATGACTAAGTGGAAGCTCCTGAAACCACACTTCAGTGATGGTTTAAATGTTCCTGCCAAAACTCATGTTAAAATTTAATTTCCAATGTAATGGAATAGGGAGACAAGGTCTACAAGAGGCGATTAGGTCAGGGGCCAAGCTCTCATGAATGATTCAAGGCCATTATCATGGGAGTGGGCTCCTCATAAATGATGAGTTTGGTCTGATTTTCTCTCTCTCTCTCTCTCTCTCTCTCTCTCTCTCTCTCATGCCCGTACTCATAAATGTACTTCTCTCTCTCCCTCTCCCTCCCTCCCTCTCATGCCTGTACTCACAAATGTACTTCCTTGCTATGTGATGCCTTCCCCATGGGATGACTCTCACCCAGTGTTGGCACATTGGACTTCCTAGTCTCCAGAGCCACCAGCCAAACAAATTTATATTTATTATAAATTATCCCATCTGTGATGGTCTGTTATAGTAGCAGAAAACTGATTAGACAACTTCCATCCACCAGGCAAGAGGCTAAATCAAAAAATTCTTGGAGTGGGGACAGAATTAGTGTCACACTTAAAGTTCTATAGGTTGCAAGGCATGTAGCCCCTGTTAGATTTCTATTTAACTTCCTGCATGGCACCTGTAAAAATGAGATAGTTTCTCAGGAATGAAATAGACTACTGCAGCTGTTGTGTCAGATGTGATGTCTTTTCAAGAGCTCACTACATCGGACTTGTGGGGGCTCAGTCAGGATCGTGGGAGAAATTGTGGAGTAGAAACACAAACCTTCTTGGAAGGCTGAGCAGTTTGTATAGCTTTAGGAAGGGTTATGGCTGAAGGCAACCTGATCTTTACCTTGAGTAAATAGCTTAAAGTAGCTACAAGGGAATGTGGGGAAGTTTATCTAAATAGAATAGCTTGTTTACCCATGTGGTTCTAAGACTAACCTTTGATCATTCATGGGCAAGATGGCCCTCTCCAGGGTGGGTACGACCAGGTTAATTACTCACAAGTGTGAAGACTCAAGCCTTTGTCAATTAATCTTTACTAAATAAACAGAAGCTTTGCTGGTTGATCAGGGCTGTGGCTGCTGACTCTTTACACACCATTCTCCTTGGAGTCTGTAAGCAGCCTGGACACTCAGCTGGACTGACAAGCATAATATCTGTGTCAGTGTATGTTTTTCATCCATTGCTGGGTCAGGGTCTGCGGGACAGACCTCCACAAGACTCAGGTACATGGCAAATGATTATAGCTTTGGATGATATGTGTGTGTGTGTCCACTTAATTCTTACCAGGATATGGAATCATAAATGGTTCACAATCACCAAGCATGGATGTTCTTGGCCAGAGCTGTGTGAAATATTTTGTTATCTGTCATACGAAGTCCGAAGAGAAACGGACTATCTGGGCGTTATACATATCACATTCATGCATTATGGCAGACATCATGCTAATTGGACCAGATGATCAAAAAGAATTTATCATATTAAATGAATTGCTAAGAATATGTATTCCAGAGGGTAAAAGATAAGCTTCAAGAAATTTCAGAGGCCTCTCATATTAAGAAATATTTTAGCTGACCAATGGTCAGAAGAATAAACATACCATCCAAAGGAAAGAACAATGTATATTATATTGCATCTAATGTTTCTTTACTAAAGAAAAAAAATGATACTTCCTTCTATGCTTCATCAGGTTGTGGGGCATATTGGAACATTTTGTTTCTTCCACACCCAGGAATACAGTTTTTGTTCATGTTCCAGAAACAAAGGCTACCAATTTTTTCTGTGTGGCTCAGCACCAGGTCGTGCAGATCCAGGCTAAAGTGCCAGCTTCCTTGATATTTGTGATATTTGACCTACCAGACACTTTGGAATTAAAAGTAAGAGACTGAAAAGATATAGTGTAGAATTTACGGCGACTTCAGAGACAGAATGCTCTGGAGTGAGGTTATACCATCTTCAGGAGCATAGCTTTGTTCATAGTCACCTTTTTAAACGTAACTCTTGGAATTCTCCTGGGTTCCTGTTGAGACAGAGAGTACCTGACCGTAGGGTCCCAATTCACCATATGCCCCAAACTGCCAATCTTGAGTAAGAACTGTGAAAGCTCTCAGCACAGCCCTCCAATCAAAATCCTGCACTAGGAGACTTGGCCAAACTTTAACAATGCTTCTAGCAGTCCAACCCCACATCAGTGGGACAACCATTCCCGTTATGAATTTCTGTCTAGAAAATATCAGGGCAGCAAAAAAGGATTTGCTGTTTATTCTAATGAGAGACCTACCTGAAGGTAGGCCTATGACCTCCTTTTCTTAGCACATTCACTTAAACGGCTTACAATGATTAATCATTCTTTTTCTGCCCCATTGAGATGTGTGTGTGTATATATATATATATATACATATATAACTCAGGGATATTTTTCTCAAGGACCTGAAAAGCCACTCCTTTAAAATATAATCTCCAGGAAGGATAAGGCCTCTGTCTCCCAGTCAATATGAGATAATAAAATCCTAACTTTTATAATTGCCAGCTAGCAGACATGGCTGGCCAAATCACATTTATACTGACAAATGCTCCATAATTTTTCACTTGAATCTCCTTGTTCTCTCTTCCTACTTTCCCATTATCCCTATAAAACACCCAATCATCTCTGTGCAAATCAGAATGGAGCCCTTTCCTCTACTGTCAGTAGTTACTTTTATAAAAGTGCCTTATTTTAATTTTATTTGCTTATTTATTTTGAGAAGGAATTTTGCTCTGTCACCCAGGCTGGAGTGCAGTGGCATGATCTCAGCTCACTGCAACCTCTGCCTCCCAGGTCCAAGCAATTTCCCTGTCTCAGCCTCCCAGGTAGCTGGGAGTACAGGCACGTGCCATCACGCCTGGCTAATTTTAGTATTTTTAGTAGAAAGAGGGTTTCACTATGTTGACCGGGCTGGTCTTGAACTCCTGAGCTTAAGTGATCCTCCTGTCTCAGCCTCCCAAAGTGCTGAGATTACAGGCGTGAACCACCATGCCCAGCCATTTTCTGTGCTTTAAATAATGTTGGATTTATTTATATTTAACATGAGCTGGATTCTACCAGATGCACCATTCTGTAAAGTAGAGTGAAACCAGACCAGTGTTTTATAAATGTAACAATTTCATGAAGAATCAAGCACAAGCATGAGCAGAGACACTAGCAAGCTGCATGAGCGGTAGCTTCGACCCTCATAGCAGCCTCCATAGTTCAGCCAGTGCTTTTCTCACAGCCCGCACCTGTGGTCATCTATGGGAGATCCCTACAACCAGCTGACAGAAGAGGAGCTTGGTCTATCGATGTGTCATTTCAGTGCATGGTTTTAAGCAGAAAATGGACTGCAGCTGCATTACAACCCAACACCAGGATGGTGAGGGAAAATCTTCCCAATAATTAGAGATGTGTGCCAGGAACCTTATCATCCATGTTGCGTAGACAGAAAAGCTGCATTACATTAGGATATTTATGGCTTCCTCTGTAGTTGCTAGTGAGCAGGCTTTCTCCTCAGGAGTCTCCTGAAAGAAAGAAGATCAGAAGATTAGGAACAAGGCAGTTTGGGTCCAGAGACACAACTATAAATGGAATGGGAGTGGGTAACTAGCATAAAATCTTTGCATCATATTTGAGTGTCCACTGAATAATAGTTATTATGAAAGAGGCAATAAACAACAAATTCAATCAAATGAATCAGCTTGCTGATATCAGTCAGCCTTTATCTTTGGCTGTCCAGTGCTGTGCTGGCACCATGACACGTAAACAAAGCATCCATGATAGCAGACAAAGAAACTATGCATGTATCTTGTAGTATGTGCTTGATTTTCAGGCTGAATTTTCAGCCTATTAGAAGCAGAGACCAAGGCTGAGCCCTGATTTTATTTACTTCCTCTAAGAGACCATTCAGTCACCTGGTGACAAGTTGACCACATTGCATTCCTTCCACCCTAGAAGGAATGGTAATTAATTCTGATAGGAGTAAATACATATTTGGAGTAAAGGTTTGCCGTTTTTGCCTTGAAGACCTAGTCAGCACCATTACCTGATGGTTTCTCCCAATATTTAATAAACTGGCAAAAGTTACCACCTAACATTGCATCAGGTCAGAATACCTTGCTGCAAAGAATGTGTGGGAATAGGCCATGATCTAGAAGTGGCCAGACTGATAGAATATTGGAAACAGCTGGTGATGGCACAGCTAAAATATGAACTTTTAAGAGATATTTTATGAGGATGTGTGACATACAAATGACTCAACATGTACTTAGAATCGATAAATTTCATATGGTTCGTTTCCTCCAGTAGGAAGATCACATCATTCAGGTTCAGGAAACAAGAGGGAACACAGCAGTAGCACTGTTAACCATCACTCTCAATCATCCACTGGAACTCTTTCGCTTTAATCATCCCCACAACTCTGGGGTCTGCATGATTAGATGTCAAGGTCCCCAAGGACCTAGATCCTTCCCATGGGGAACATATTAGGAGTCTTAATTAACTATAAACTGCTCCTGCCTCCTTGCACTTGTGACAAATTATCTGGAGTCAAGAAAATGAGTCATCATCTCTATGCAGATAGGACTGCTGTTGGACATGTAAAGCAGAGACGAATATAGGGCACCGAAATTGTCTACTGGGGCAGCTCCTGGTACTCTCTTGTCCAGTTTTGACCACAAATGGATATGTGCACTGCCCAGGCCTAAAAAGGGCATGATGAGCAGAGTATCAAATGTCTGAGGATCTGAGTCACATCATCAACTAAGCCACTGAGACTGGTTGAGCTACCAGCTAAAGCTAGAAGAATCTGTCATGAGTAACAAAGGAGATAAATATCAGCTGTGATCTCAAAAGAAGCTGAAGGGCTACAGATTGCCCCACTTACTTTCTTTTTAAAAAGTTTCTCCAAGGCAAAGAGGTCCACCAGAAACCTGGAGGGCTTGCTCCCTAAGAAGTAGATTTGAACAACGCTAAAGGTGAACTCTGATGACAAATTATGAACCACCCAGCTCCCCATCAAGGAGCACTTACTTTCCAACTGCTGAAAGTGCTGTTGACAACCCTTCAGGGATTCCGTCAACTGCAAAGAAGGAACATTTCCAAAATCACCCTCTTCCTGAGACAACCTACAACTACTGACTCATCAAGCCTAGGGTATAAAATGTCAGCCATTTAAGCCATGCAATGGGCCATTTTGGCTGCAGGGCTTCCCGTGGATTTGGTCAAAGTTGCAGTCAGCACTGCATCATCATAGTTCCACTTCTTCTCTGCCCAAATATTCTCTCCCCCATTTTTTCTTTCCACAGGTGTTCTACCAAGGACACTGCCTAATAAATGTCCCAATGAGCTCCTCCTCAAAGCCTGCTTATAGAGAACCCCACCTAAAACACACACCGTAGTCAAACTGTGGACATTATTTGTTGTGTTTGTTTTTATATTCTCTCCTTACCCAGATCAAATTTGCTCTGTAAAACTTCCTGCAATGTGACTTCTACATCTGTCACTCTATTACAAACTCCTGTCAGGAGAATTACCCATGACTCACTTATAAGTAATACACAGGACATTTCAGACCTTACTGAGACTTTTGAAAAGTGTCTACAACAGTTGACTCCTTCTTCTTCTTCTTTTTTTTTTTTTAACTTGAGACAGAGTCTCACTGTGTTGCCCAGGCTGGAGTACAGTGGCGCGATCTCGGCTCATTGCAATCTCCATCTCCCAGGTTCAAGATGATTCTCCTGCCTCAGCCACCTAAGTAGCTGAGATTACAGGCATGTGCCACCATACCCAGCTGATTTTTGTATTTTTAGTAGAGATGGGGTTTCACCACATTGGCCAGGCTGGTCTCAAACTCCTGACTTCAGGTGACCCACCCCCTTGGCCTCCCAAAGTGCTGGGATTACAGGCATGAGTCACCATGCCCCACCTCTTCCTCCTTTTTAAAATGCAGTAATAGCAATCATAACCCGTTGCCTTGGTTTTCCTTCTATCTTCGATTTTTCTCTCTCAGTATTGTTTTTTTAGGAAGACTTCTTGTGTTCTTCCTGTCTTATACATCTTACAATACATTTGCCACTATTTTCTTCTCAATTACACTTTTGCTCTGAAGGATCTTTCCACTTCTATATACTCAAGTACATAGAAGTCTATAGCTCCTTTCTTAAACAGCTAGCTACCTGTGTCTGCACTTGGGTATTTCAAAAGCAGGTTAACTCATCATGAGCACATCTTCTTCTCTACCCGTACGCACTGCTCCTTTATTTCCTGTCTTTACCAATCATGTAGAAGACATTTCCTTGCCCACAGGTTTTCAGGTGAGAAAAATGGGGTGGACACTGACTTTCCTTCTCTGTTATTGCAACCATGCCCATTCATTTAGTCACCAGTGCTGTCCTTCACACCTCTTAAATATAACTTATTGAGAATAAAACATTCTGCCCTTTCCCATTTCTTCTTTCTCATTTAACAACCATCCCTCACTAACTGGTCTCTTTGCTAATGAGCATTCATCATCTTCCTCATAGAAGTCCACAAATGGCCACCAGGTTGGTTCTTCTAAGACACAAAGGAGGAAATACCACACCTATGCTTAAAGCTGGGCAGTGACTTTCTATCATGATGACATAAACATCTCCTGACTGGCTCAGGGGATGTTCAAAGTCTAGCCCCTACCTTCCTGTCTAGCTTCTTATGCCACTCTCTATTTACTATTCCTGCCTCAGCCGTGCTGAAAGATTTTGGGTTTTAGTTCTTTGAATATTACATTTTATCTCATCACTAGGCCCTGCCAAATGCAGTGTGCTCTGCCAGAAACTCTAAATCCAATCCTGTACTATCTGACTTCTATTCATTCATGCATTCAGTATTCCTGTAGTTCTCTCTGCTTCCAAGAAGCCTTTTCTAACCAAATGCAGGTTTTCTTGATGAGTGTTTCCATCATTATCCATGATCATAACAATCATAGCATTCTTCATATTTCCTTGAGAATTATTCTTCGTCTTTCTTCTCTGTTTGGTGAAGAGGGCCACGTCGAACTGGATATTCATAGTATACACTATACCTAACAAACTCTTTTTGTTGGGTAAACGAATTAATTCTATCTGTGTCATTCCATTTCTCATGTTGGTACTTTCGCCCCTCAGTTAAGGTTCCCCTAGCTTCTCTATAACATCCCTTCTTCCTTTAAATTAGAACTTTAAAGATCACAGTGAAACCTGAAAAATACCAGGGTTTATTTTCCGGGCAAGAAACAAATAACTCTCCAGGAGAACATAAGTTTTGGTCAGTAGAAATTGTAATAGTTGGCTCAAGTAAGGAGGACCTGGAGTATTCTCCAAAGCAGTGCCTCCGGGAAGGAAAGTGGCAGGAGGGTTTTACGGGGTGATGGAGAGGGGAATGGGTGCATCATCACATGTAGAGGAGGCTTCCCAGTGGCAAAATCATAGTGGGTCCTCACGCCAGCACACAGGTCACATGTTATGATAATGAAGCAATAGCTCCCCGCAAGGTGGAGACTTTAGCATGGTCCTGAGGAAAGTTCACTGAGGTTCATCTGTAAATTGTTGGGAGTCTGAAAGACCTGGTTTAAACCAACGAGGAGGCTGCATTCCACCCGTGGTTTTGGTAAGTACAGGCTGTAGGCCAGGAGGCTATAGAGCAGGAGGATTGCTCAGGTGGATTAAATTTCTATAATCCCTGGAGCCTCTCTCCGCCTGTTTACAAAATAATCTTTAAAATAGCAGTGGTTCATCCTTCAGGACATTATCTTTCCAATAGTACATACTCAGTATTTAAGGTTGTTTAAAGCAATGGCCAAAAAATTTAAAGGAGTAACACTCCAGGGTTATGATTTCTCATACCAGGACTGCAGTTGTAAACCTAGGCATGTGCTAATTAAATATGGGAACCTAAAAGTACTGTATAAGGAAATTATTAATTTCTTCTCCACATATTTTTATTTAGTAGATTCAGATTCAATCTATTATTTCTGACAGACCATGTAAGAGAGAGAGAGAGAGAGAGAGTGTGTGTGTGTGTGTGTGTGTGTGTGTGTGTGAGTTTCCCTAGCAAATATGACTGCGTCAAACTTCAGACATAAAGTCAATGTTATGGGAATTAGGATGTTCATCTTTATAAAATAAGACAAGGCCCTAGAGTTACAGTGACTTTGAATTTTACTCTTTTGTAAGAAAATGCCCTGCATCTTAGTGTTTCCATAGAGAACCACAGATTCTACTGCCTGACAACAAGCCTAGCTCAGTGGTGGCCACAAATGTCTCCGTAAGTCACCCCCCCACCAACTGACCTAGTTTATCACACCTTCTGAGAAGATAAGCTATTCTTAGGGCACCCAGGTGCATGGACTGAGCAGACTTTGAAGAGGCTTTTCTGTCACAGGTTAACTTGTGATTAATATGAAATATTGAGTTTTTTCATCAAATTTGCTTCATAGAGATTTCTAAAAGGTCTGTTAGGAGTTTTTTTTATCCACTTATATCTAGGTCATGTAACCTTACGAATACAAACTTTCATAATGTAAACTGAAAAGTGTAATTTACTGTTCTATATTAAGAATTTTTAACATGATTATTGACAAGAAAACATTTTATGGCTTGACTGGGACAGTTAGAAGTCGGCTGGGACAACATGTACTCACGATATTAAAATAAAGTGAATGTGATCAACTCTTCTTTAACAAAGTGCAAGAGGCTGTAAAACTGGCCAGAGGGAATTTGGCCCAGCTATTTAGAAGACTTGATGTTACTGTGAATTATTAGGAAATCTGTACTTAGTGGACTGCACAGTTGATTGTGTGTGTGTCTGTGCGTGTGTGTGTGTGTGTGTGTCTGTGCGTGTGTGTGTGTGTGTGTCTTTGACTTATATCTGACATTCAATGGGGCTCTCTATTGGGTGGCAAAATACCCCATTGGCAATTGCCTATGTGCACAATCCATAAGGGAAAAAATAATTAAAAGTCCTAAAATTGCCTTCATTAAGCAATGTCACTTCTCTTTTCTCCCTGTATTTTATATTGCTAAACGTCTATTATAAAACAAACCAAAAAGAAAAGAAGCATCATTCCCCTGCTTTGGCCCCAATTTTCTGATCCTGAGAGATAAAATGGTTAATTGATAGGCCATATTTCTGGCCATCTTTCTCTTACGAAAGGAGATACCAGGGCATAAAAAAAAGTGTCAGAAAAGAATTTTCAAAAGCACTGTTAGAGAGGAAACATTCTTTGGTTTTGCCCTACTTCTCCTTCACGTCTTCCCTTTTTGGTCTTAAACTTAAGTTTGAATTTTGATAATGAAGATTGTTAATACATACGAAAGAGAACACATTACTCTCATAAATTATATATAATGAGGGACTGAAAACTCAGATTGATGAGATGCCCACCTTGTCGCAGGCATTCATGTTTATTGTTTCGTGTGAAAATATTTCATTAACTTCCAAAAACCTTGCAATGAAGACAGGATTATGCTCATCTTACAAATGAGCTAAAAAAGATTCTAAAAATTTGAAAGACTTGCCCAGGGTCTCTCATCTACTAAGTGGTAAATCATAGATTAACAGCAGGACTGTCTGATTGCATTGCATGTAATTTTAATTTTTTTCATGCAATGTTTTCCTCCTTCTCTCTTGAATATATCAATAGAAAATACTCAGAAATAAAATGTTTTGCATTTGTGCAATAACAGTAGCTAAAAAGATACTTTCACAAAATAAGCTCACAGAAATAATGGCAGGTGGTCCTTTACTATTGACTTTAATGATGAGGAAATAGAGACCAGAAAAGCAGCTTTCTCCAGGTCTCAGAGAAGGTAGAGTCTGCAGTTGACTCCCTCTCATTCTCTTCCATTCCAAATCCAGTCATTTTTTCTACACCATGCTGCTTTCAAGCTGGTCTTTAAATGTGTTTTTAATTGGGAAACATTCAGTTTTTCTTTGGCATTAAATATCGTCTTATATGTGTTAGACTTATCCCAAACTGGAATATGAACATTTTGGGTAGGAGAGAATTGCAGAGGAGGGCATATTTATTTACACATTAACAAAATTCGAAATGCATAGTCATTTCTGGACAGTGAATATTTTAGTTGCATCTGGAATGTATTCTGGTGTTACTCACATTTCTAACTTTTCGAAAGCATGCCTTGCCCACTGGTAGATGTTGTCAGACAATTCAAATTAGTTATGGTGCCAATGGCTTTTCAAAAGAAAATTATAGTTTAAATTATATACCTTAAAAAATAGACCTTTAAAAAATTGTTAGATTTAATGGGCTATTTTAATTATTTTAATCTTGCATTTCAGGATGGAAATCTTCTCCACTGCCAAGTTAAATCTTCGGAAGAAAATGAAAGATAATTATCATTTTATATTACATGAAAATTTATGATATCATCAACACTTATAAGTTCTTTCACAAGAAGTTAACTCCTTGCAGTGCTTTACTTTGAAGTATAAGTCTATTTTAAACATTTGTCTGTATTTCATTAGAATTAAAATGGGATTTTTCTTTATGTTAAATGCTTATACATGGCATCCCAAAGGAAAATAAATAATATTAATTCATATACAAGATTCATTAACTAAGAGGGTTTTACCCCTACCTCAATTCAAGTTTTCCACCTTAAATAGAATAAATTAAATTTTAATATTTAGGTGAATAAGTAAAAGACATACATATGATGAATGCATTTCCTCAACCAAATATTAAGACAAGGTCCAAGTGTACTGTGAAGACTCTGGAAGTCTAATACATTTATGGTGGTTATTTTTGCTTACTCTCTTTGCATGCCTGCTATGCAGCAGACACTGTCATGTGTTTTCATTAATTTTCTCTAATTTTTCATCAGTTTTAGGACTACTATATCTACTTATATATGAGCAATAGACTTATGTATACAGTCTAAGTATATAGAGGCCAAAATGTGTCAAACATCTTGACTGGGATGACAGCACAATAAAATGTGATCAGAGATTCATTTATGGGTTTGTGTGGCTCAGATATCGATCTTTATCCTCTAGATCGTGATTCCAGAACAAATCACGAAATTTGTCAAAATTAAACTTTATTCCCCAAGTTGTAGCATTTTTCACCTTTCAAATTATGTTTTTTGTGGTCCATTCAGGCAGAATCGAATTCAAGAAAGAAATGTGCCAGTAAGCTTAAAGAACCTAATGTGTTTATTCTTCCAGTAACATTTCCTAAAACAAAACAAAACAAAACAAAAAAACAACGAAAACTTAATAACCAAAAAAGAACTGTGAGAAGAATAACTAATGGTTCATACATTGTCTGGTTCCCAAAGTATAATTAAAGAAAGTTATCTGGGACATTTGGTTTCCCAGCATTTAACTCTACCTATTTATCATGTTCATTCTTGAAAGAGCAATTCTTCTCTTTCCATCAAACGCTGTCTATGCATACATTCTTCAGTGCTGGAACTTGCTTTTTGAGCTAGTTGGTGTTAGAGGACACCAATACTTAAGAATCTCTAGTCCATTTCATTTCAGAAGGCTGTCCCTCTTCCCCCAGCCACAGCTGTGTCTCTAACACAGTATTTGAGCTGGAGTCCCCACTCCAGTTCAGTGGACAGCCGGGCAGCAGTAGCTGGTAAGAGTCTCAAACTTTAGAGAAGATTTAAAAGTGTTGCTTAATGATTCACTTTACTTTTAATATCACATTTTATTTTTCCCCCATTGTGATGGGCTTTGGTTTTTAACTTATCCTGAAGCACCTTGCAGAGTTTACTTTGGAGAATGCTCTTCTCGTCTTCTCTTTCCTAAGCTCATGATCCCTGGTTTCACTCACACATCCTGACTCCTATGCTTAACTAAATCTTCTTCATGTTTGAAAGCAATTGTACATGGATTAATGTATCTCTAAAAGACAAAAAAGTAGCAGAAACATTCTAATATTTAACTTCTCCGCAGCATTCTATACTTTTGTCGATAATACCTCCTACTCTTAAATTTGAACTTCTGAACCCACTTCCTGAAACTTGTAATCGGCAGAATAATGACCTCCCAAAGACATCCTGTTACCCAGCACCTGTGAATAAACTAACTTTTTAATCTACCAAAATTATTGGATGTCTATGCCCAAGCATAAAACATTACCCCAATAGGATTTCTGCCAGCATTCAGGGGATCCCACCTATGGGAAATTCTCATAAACATATTGAACTTAGTTTGTCCTAAATACATTTTTTTGTCTCTTACAAACACCATACTTCTACTCCCAAATGACTTATTTCTTGAGTTTCCTAAATTGTTTTGTCATGTTATAATCTACTTAATCCAGAAAGGCAGACATTCTGCTGAATCTTAATGTTCCTCTCTTGCAGAAAATTCAGTCATTTCTCACACTCAAATACAGCTCCTCTTTAACATTTTCACTTACTTAATTACTGCCCTTACTTCAAAGTCTCATTATTTCTATGCTAAGCCACTGAAAATAGTATATCTTGATATTATAAGAGGAATAATGTCATTCACTTTTAAAAATAGAATGCCTACAATATGCTAAATACAAGGAGGTATGCGTTTTGTGTGTATGACAACTGTGATGGAATTTTTTTGTGGAGTCTCTGTATTCTCCAAGGAGAAAAATATGGATTGGTGGTAGAGAATCTCACAAGGGCTGAAGTTCAGATTTCGAAATATCTGGTTGATTACAATTGGTAAATTTAAATAATCAGACCCACGTTGACATTTGTGGAATCATCAATAATGTTTTTATTAGTATTTCTTATTTGTTTTTATTTTCACAGCATCACTTTGAGACTTGTAAGAATTCATCCAAACTCGTCTAATGCTTAAGTATGGAACTATGGGTCTGATTTCAGTGTTCCATTTCATTTCCACAATATTACTTGTAGATTTGTATAAGCACTCATCCAATGCTTATGTATGGAACTGTGGCTCTAATTGCAGTGTTCCATCCTATATTTAAGCAAAGCTATGCAAAGTGTCACATCGAACTCTGAAAAATTAAAATGTTAATAATTTTTATGAATAATTGCCTCATTTACACATTCTTGGGTTTAATTTGAATACCGTACTGATTATACAAGCCTTTGAATAATTCATATGTAGACCTTCTCCATTACCCTGACAATCAGAGTTCTACACTGGTTCCAAAAAACTGCCTTATGACAATATTGTCTACTGTGACTGGGGATATAATATGATATTAATTAATTTCAGGAAGAAAAGGAAGTGAGGAAGAGTACCAGCAGAAAATTAATTCACAAATTTCTGTTTCAGGTGACCTTTGTAAAAACATACATAAAGATAACTTTGTCATTTTTTTGTGTGTGCTGATGTTCTGTCTAGTTACCTTATGAGCACTATAAATGTATATGTAAATTTCTTTGTCTAACAGAGAATCCAGATTAAAAACCTGACAACACAGTTGACTATAACCATAGTCTTTATTCTCTAATAGGAGAAGTCTTACATGCTACTTGAGTTTTTGCAAATTGGATATATCATAAAGCTTTGTTTGTAAAATTCTCAATGTCAGGCCAATAAATGCACACATAGTTCCAAAAGCCCAGCTGTCTACTCTCCAAAAATACCCTCAAGCTTATTGTTATAAGTAATCAGCTTTACTAATCTTCCCATCACCTGGACACAACCCTTTAGCATAGCAGAGACATCCTTGTATAGTACAGATCTCCATCCTAGAGAAGTATTATCCACATGAAAATGTAACTCAGTTCCACATTGTACTGAAATATTTTACTGATATCAGATTATCTGGGGTGAAGTCACTCTCCGCCCCTCACTTACTCTGAGATCTTGAACAAGTTACTTAACCTCTCTAAACTTTAGTTTTGTCATATGTAACAGTTGGGGAATGATGGCAATAATAATACCTGTTGTATATGTTTTGTTTAAGTGATAAATTTATGAAATAAATGATATTAAGATTTAGCATACTACATAGCATGTAGTAAAAGCCAAATAAATGTGATCTATTATTTCCTTTATTAATGTTTCACACACATTATCTTTTATCTCATAATTGTTATCTTTTGGATTATGTCTCATCTATTTTGCAGATGGAAAATGGTCTGAGCAATGGCAGCCATTTCTGCTTTAGTAGTTCTGGATTCTGACAGACCGTGAAATTCACCAGTAGATGTCCTAAACATTTAAACTCTCAGCCTCTTTATTCAACTCTCCCCTTCCCCCCACTCCCTCCAATTCTGATTCAATATGTCCTGGGTGACAGATAAGAAATCTGTATTTTTTTAAGTCCTCCCAGTTGATTTTCATAATAAGACTCATTGAGAATCCCCTGCTCATAATCCTGAGTATTCAACCTAGGCTTCAGGGAAACCATAAACATCCTAAATGCATTTGTAAAGCCTTGTGTGGTTGGCGTTTGGTCATTTTCCTGGAAAAATGATTTGTCAAGTTTTAGCTATGAAAATGTAAAACAATATTCTAAATTCACCTATCTCTACACCTGGAGAGTAAGACAAAGGGAGAGCCACAAACTTGTAATGTATGGATTTGATGTCCTGTATAAAATTGTGTCTATCACAAGGTGATTTTCTTTACATCTGTATCAAAAGATAGTTTAATAAATAACACGATAAAGTTCATCTCCTTAATAAGTTAAAGGTGTTTTATGCAAATATGTCACTATAATAATTTTTGGTCTTAGGACCAGGAATATATGATTTTCTTTGAAATGTTGGTTATATTTTCCATATAGGCATGGTTAAACATTTTTTTCCTTTGGCAAAATCCACAACTAGCAAATAAATATGTTGGAAAAGTTGACCTAGTCCAAACCTCATTTGTCTGTCTTATTGACCTCATCATCTATTCATTGTGTTTTATTTTATCTTACAGTAATAAACCTTAAAACTTCTCTTAAATAAGATGTGACATAAATATGTAAATTTGCAGTACACTTAGGGTTTTTTAAATGTTATACATCTGATAAATGTAAGCATTCTTAATGAAATAATTATTCTAAGTGAATTACTTATCAATGACAAAGATTACAATCAATAGAAGTATTTGATTTTAATTTTATAAAATAGAAACATAATTTGGTAGTAGGAGTGAATTTAAAGGTTGATATAAACTTGTTTTCCTTTCTATTTCATTATACCTATACAAATACATGCTTTATTATTCAATATAGCTCCTTAAAATACTATAAATAAATTAAAATTGGAGATATTATAGGTACATATATATAATTTAAAGTGCACTATGTTAATGTTTTAGATAGACAACTGATAACACTAAATTTTCAATATTTGTTTTTCTCATTTCGAAGTTTTCCTGATGATTCTCTACAACAAGAGAAAAATTGTTCTATTGGGGTCCCAGGTCCAAGAATAAAGGGGAAATTTTAGTTAATAAAAATGATGGTTGGGTGCAATGTCTCATGCCTGTAATCCCAGCACATTGGGAGGCTAAAGAAGAAGGCTTTGTTGAGCCCAGAATCTGAGGTTGCATTGAGCTGAGATGGTGCCAATGCATTCTGCCTGGGCAAAAGAGCAAGACATTATCTCTAAAATAATAATAGTAAAGAATGGTCATGTCATTTTTATAGAAACCTAGAATCATGTAATTTTTATTGAAACCTAAAAACGAGCTGAAGAATTGACCTTTTTGGCCCATATATATTTGTTACTGTATAGTAGACAAGATTATTTCACCCCTGGAGAAAGTGTGATGTTGGCTAATTAGGATGGTATCTTTATTTGGGAAAGAATAGAATGAAGGAGAGGATAGAGGATTAATTCCTGAACGAAGAGATAGTGACAGGTCCAGTTATAAACATTCATAACATTGACCCATGCCGAAAGGTATATTGGTATATTGGTCTTTGTGATGGCTAACTCTATGTTTCAACCTGAGCGAGCTAAGGGATGTGCAGATAGCTGGTAAAAAAATATATATATATTTTTGGATGTGCCTGTGAAGGTGTTTCCAGAAGAGAATAGTATTTGAATCGGTAGACTGAGTAAAGATGATCTGCCTTTGCCAATATGGCTGGAATCATCCAGGCCACTGAGGGACAGAATAGAAAAAAGAAGTGAAGAAAGGACAAATTATCTCTCTCCTTGAGCTGGAACGTTCCCTTTTCCCTGCCCTTGGACACGAGAGCTCCTGGTTCTCTGGCCTTTGAATTCCATGGCACAGTTCTCAGGCCTTTGGCCTCAAATGGAATTATGCCCCTGGCTGTTTCCTGAGTCTCCAGAAGTTAGAATATCATGGGACTTCTTCGCCTTCATAAGTGCATGAGCAAATTCTCATAATAAATCTCCTCTTATATGCAGTTTGTCTTCTGTACCCATGAGTTCCATATTTATGAACCCGACCAACCACAGATCAAAACTATTCAGAAAATTTGTAAGAATGAAATAGTAAAATATAATACAAAATTTTAAAATACGGTATGGCATCTATTTACATACCACTTAGATTATATGGGTACTATTAGTCATCTAAAGATGATTTAAAGTATATAGCAGGATTTACATAGGTTATATGAAAATACAACATCATTTTATATAAGAGACTTGAGCATCCACAAATTTTGGTATCCATGGGGCATGGTGTCCTGGTACCAATCCCTGTGGATACTAAGATATGACTGTATGTATATTGTGAACCCAACAATATCTGAGACAGATCTCAATCAATTTAGAAAGTCTGTTTTACCAAGGTTAAGGACATGACTGTGACACAGCCTCAGAGGTCCTGACATGTGCCCCAGGTGGTCAGGGCACAGCTTGGTTTTGTACATTTTAGGGAGACATGAGGCATCAATCAATAGGTGTAAGATGTACATTAGTTAGGACAGGAAAGGCAGGACAACTTGAAGCAGGGAAGGGGGCTTCCAGGTTACAGGTAGATAAGAGGCAATTGGTTGCACTCTTTTGAGTCTCTGATTAGCCTTTCGCTGAATACACAATTTACATAGAGGCGGGCAGAGGAATAATCACTTTTGCCTTAGTCTGGCTTAGTGAAGCAATAGGGCAGAGGAAGCTGGCAGATATTCATTTGTCTCAGATGAGCAGAGGGATGATTTTGAGTTCTGTCTGTCCTTTGGCTAAGAGGAATTTCCTTGTGGGCAAATTGTGAGGCAGGTATGTAGCTTTCTTTTTTTTCTTTTTCGTCTTTGTATAATAGCTATCTTATTTAGGAATAAAATGGAGGCAGGCAGTTCCCAGCTTGACTTTTCCCTTTGATTTAGCGATTTGGGGGTCCCAAGATTTATTTTCCTTTCAGACTATATATATCCTATCGGTCTGTTTCTCTGGCAAACCCTGACTAATACAGTATTGAAATACTAAAAATGAAAGCTCACAGTATCTCTGGCCCATCTGACTTTAGCCTTATAAACTGCAGATCCAGCAATCTTGTCTTGCCCTGAATCCTATATGGACATTGACCCAATAAACATCTACTGAATCTACCGAGGATGTTCTATTTGTAAGTTCTTTTGTTAGGCTCTCTTCTGTTTTGGCACAAGTAGGCCAGTGTCAATGAGAGAAATAAAGACAGATAGAGACAAAGAAGAAGATACAAAAACAGAACAAAGGGAGCACGAAGCCAGCTGAGACATACATAGAGAAATAGAAAGATCAGTAAGGAATTAAGTGTCATGAAAGAAGGTAGAAAAGAATGTGAGACAATTAAAGGGGGAAAGAAAAAAGTGCATAAAGTACCTGTTTTACATATGAACTACCACCAACAGCAAAAAACTAACAGAATTTAACTGGTAGTCAAGCCCTGATTATAAACATATTTTTGGAAAAAGAATAGTAGAGTATTGGTGGCGTGATTATAACCATACAAATGCCATTATTTCATATGCATCTATTGCTGGGAGCAAGTCTCTTCTTCATTGTATTTGAAAATTTGGTTTATAATATGCAGTGATCCATCATCTGTAAGAGAAATGTGCAGAAAGATAAATTGTACAGTGGTCTGACAAATCTTATTAAAGTAACATATAGAAGAGGAAAAATTAACAGCTAATCCATTATAAATGTCAAATCCACAGTGCCACTTTCTTCATAACTATTGTATTTCCATTTCTTTCTCATTAATTCTTAGTCCTTATGAAATAGTTTTCATTGGTTGATCAGTCATGTATATCCATAAACTTCTAACCAAATATGTCACTACTGCCTTTAATTTATAAGCATTATTGCAAAAAGTCAGTGAAAATTTTGTTTCTTTCTGAAAAAAATGGACAAGTGTATGTCTAAAATAAATCATATTGGTCTTTTAACTTCATAGTCTTTATGAATTTCATGGAATTTGCACATTCCTTCATTAGATACGAAGTGACTCTTACTAGTTTAGCTTTCTTCTTTGTCTCTACCTGTCTTTATTTTTCTCATTGACGTTGGCCTATTTGTGCCAAAACAGAAGAGAGCCTAACAAAATAACTTACAAATAGAACATCCTCGGTATTAATATTGAAACATTTATTTTTTTATTTTTTTATTTTTTCAGATTTAGGCTACCTAATCAAGTACATTGTCAAAAGTAGAACAGAAAAAAAATCACTATATTTATATTTTCAGATAGTTTGCAACCAAATAACTTACTTTTTATTTTCTAAAATTTTTAGCAAGAAGATTGATACTTAGATGATTAGCCTGTTGGTGGATGATGTCTATTGATACGGTTTTGTTATGTCCCATATCATATGTCCCAAGTCTCATCTTGAATTGTAGCTCCCATAATCTCCACATGAGGGACCCAGTAGGAGTTAATTGAATCGTGGGAGAGGAAGTTTCCTATGCTGTTCTTATGATAATAAGTCTCACAAGAGCTGATGGTTTGATAAAGGGTAGTTTCCCTGCATTCACACACTTTCTTGCCTGCCACCATGTAAGATGTGCCTTTGTTCCTCCTTCACCTTCCACCATGATTGTGAGGCCTCCCCAGCCATGTGAAACTGTGAGTCCATTAAACCTCTTTTTCTTTATAAATTACCCAGTCCTGGGTATTTCTTCATAGTAGTATGAACATGGACTAATATACTTCTACATTAGTACTGTAACTGTTTAACACAGCACCTTTTTTCATTCTCCTGTCTTTTAGATCTGTTGGTGAATAACCTGTTTTCATCCACCTGAGAATATGACAGAGGCAGAAACAGAGTCAGTCAGGATGTTTTCTAAATAGAGTGGATTGAAAATAGTCACAAATACTTTGCTACTCTGCCCACTGAGAAGTGGAATTTAATTTCCATTCTCTTGACTCCAGGCTGGCCTTAGTGACTTGCTTGACCAATCAAATACAATAGAGGTGATGTTCTGCCAATTTGGGGCCTAGGCTTCAGGAGAACTGACAGTTTCCCCATTGTTTACCTGGAACCATATAAGACCATATAAGAAGGCCAACTACCCTGAATAGTATCTTAAGAATAATATGTTAAGACATTGTAATGGAAGGAGGAGCCCCAACCACATAGATATTCCACATGGAAGCACCCAAATGCCAGTCCAATTCTAACATCATGCCTCCTAGCCATCTCCACAAAAACAGCAGATATGTGCATGAACTCATCTTGCCTTCTCCAGATGAGGGGACCAGTCAGCTGAATACTACCAAATAACCTATGTTGACACAACTTTCTATAAACTTTCTTGTTAATAGAAAATGCTTGCCTAAATGTGTAACCTAGAAAATTCTAAGATATAATAAATTCCTTCTTGTTTTAAGCTACAATATTTGGGGGGTAGTAGTATATTAGGTTTGATAAATGAATAATAAAAGCAAGATATTGTCTTTCTGCTGGAGTTGTTAAATGGAGATTACCTGAACATACAGAAAGGAAGCTGGCTAGAGGCATGCCCACTCATTGACTTAAGTGCAATCCAATAAATCAATTTGGGTTTTAATACTTACAAAATCAGATAGCTTGATAGTATTTGCAACTGTAAATAACAAGATTGGCAAATCATCTTTTATAATAAGTTAAAACCACCCCAATTTTGCTAATATTAGTAATCGTTCTCTAGTAGATGTAACTTCCAATATCCATAGTCTACAAACACATGGTACAAAAATCACACATTTAGGGACATTTTGATGTCAATAATGATGTGGAAAATTTCATAGAATTTGCACATCCCTTCATTAGATACGAAGTGACTCTTAGTAGTTTAGCCTTTATATTATTTTACTATCCTGGGACCTCTATTTTGTTCCCATCTTCATTGAGGGCATTTCTTCCTTCATTTTTTCCTTCCATCACAATGTCTTAATATATGATTCTTGCTCATTTTCTCTTTTCCAGATATTAAACTGCAGTGATTATTTTCCCTATAATTTCTCTATTTCTCTCCTATATAAACTTATACCTCCAATCACTAACAATTTTTCTATCCGCACTTACCCATTTTCAACCACCCACTTACTACTATTTTTAATAATTCTCATAAGTTGCAACACAAATTGCCTAAAAACAAAGATGTTTTAACTTAATTTCTTTTTCTGTTTCTCTCTCTCTCTCTCTGACTGTGTGTGTGTGTGTGTGTGTGTGCACGCGCAATGTTGTGGGGGCGGTTCTCACATTTCACTTCTAATTAGTGTTTGCAAAAACTGTTCATGCTTTATCATCATCATCACCATCGTCATCTCTTATATGTATTTGCACTTAAACCATTCTATATGCATTCATTCATTTAATATTAATAAATTTATGAAGTCAATGTCACTATAATATGTTTTTACAGATGAGAAAAATAGCACATAGAAAGGTTAAATAACTTCCCAAAGGTTACATGTTGGTAAATTACCAAGATTAATGAAGATATGCCAAATGAATGGAAATGGCTCTCATGTCAATCTTTCTGATCATTCTCCTCAATTACAACTGTTATTCTAATTCAAATTGTTGTTACCTCCATCCAAGAATTTCACAACCAGCTCCTACTGGAAGTCTGACTCCCAGATTAACCTTTCATTATTCAACAGAAAGTCCAGACCAATATTCTTACATCGCAAGGGTTATTTTTGCTACTCCTAACTACTCATTTTGATGGCTCTTCACTGCTCACATTGTTTATTTGGAGTGTGGTGTCCTGGTATTACAGGTCTATATACATATTTTGCCTATAGTTTTCACACTTCATTCTTTTGGAGACAAATACTTAGTTTACATTTGGCCCAACTAGGTTAATGTTTCCACAGATATGAAGCATGAAGAATACATCATAGTAAATATAAATTGTATAAAACAAATTTTACATTGTTTTTCTAAATATTAAATGTTATTAGTTTTATGACATTCCACGTACATAAGGATAAATGTGAGATAAGTATTTTAAATTTTAATTATAAGACACATTAATGAAAAAGGCATTTATGAGGTATTAAGTAGCACACTTCTGCTCATCTGTGTCGAACATCAGGAAAAGGAGGTTGGAAGAGTGAGTTAAGCGAGTGTTAGTTTGTTATTATTGTGCTGATTTCCAGAAGTACAGACATTCACTGAATGTAGGAACTCAATTAATAGCAATACCTGTAGGTTTTCTTCTATTTCATATGTTTTTCAAGAATAAAAAACACATTGATGTCAGTTATTTTTTCCTTTATTGGGATATTAAAGACTGCTCAAGGATTATTAGGATTATTACTGTTGGATTAAAATAATATTTTTTAAAAACACTTATCTTCATAAAAATGTGAAAGTATGTAAGATCTCAACAGTTACAGCATATCTTAGTACATTTTGGTGGCTGTACCAAAAACTTTATGCTAGGCAATTTTCTTTTCTTTTTTTTTCTTTTTTGAGACACAGTCTCACTCTGTCACCCAGGCTGGAGTGTAGTGGTGCCATCTTCGCTCACTTGCAACCTCTGCAACCCAGCCTCAGGTGATCCTCCCACCTCAGCCTCCCAAGTAGCTGGTACACAGGTGCGCACAACCATATCCAGCTAATTTTCATATTTTTAGTAGAGACGAGGTTTTGCCATGTTACCCAGATTGGTCTCAAATGTGCTGGCCTCAAGTGATCAGCCCACCTCGGCCTCTTAAAGTGCTGGGATTACAGGAGTGAGATACCTCACCCAGCCCCTAGGTAATTGTTAAACAATAGACATGTATTGCTTGTAATTCTGGAGATTCAGAAGTCCAAAATCAAGGCACCAGCAGATTCGGTGTCTGGTGAGGGCTCCTTTCTCATAGATATCACCTTCTTACTGTGTCCTCACATGGTAGGAGGGAAGAAGGCAAACAAACTCCCTCAGGACTTTGCTTTGTAAGAGCACTAATTCCATTTTTGAAGGCTTTGCCCTCATGACCTAATCACCTCCCAAAGACCCCACTTTCTAATATTATCACCCTGGTAATTAGGTGTCAACATATGAATTCTATGGGTAGTACATTCAGACCATACCACAGTGTTATTTCTGTGAGAAGCATTGCATCTTTAACTCCCTGCCATCTTCAAGAGTATTCTGAATCTTAGTGTAAATGGTGGGCTGTGTATAAAACTGCCAGTACTAATATCATATCGTCACTTCCCCCAATCCTCGAATGGGAGATCTAATGACAGCTACTGTTTTTATAGTCTTATATGCTCTCATAATACTAAGTTGAATTTAAAGCAGTGTATATCAAAAAGTATATTTCTAGGAAGATAGACAAGTACATCAAGGATGACTATTGCAACGAACTATTTGTACAAATAGCATTTAAAACAGACTTGGAAGGGTGAAGAGAGCAGCTGTGGCTCAGTTGCTTCTTGAGATGACTGTTGCCTGGACTCAACCTTGAGGGACAGGAGAGAGTGAGGAGGAGTTGTCAGGGTTACGAGTGAGGTTGGAGGAAGTCAAGGTGGATTCCTCATAAAGAAGAAACCTGTGCCTCTAAAGAGACAGATACTGTGAGAAACACTGTGACATTGGACAACTACATTTCATTATTTTAAAATGAAAAAATAGCGTAAGACAATGTGAAAATGACAAGTCAAGTTTAATTTTTAAAAAAGCTTTTCATGTCATGCTAAATAGCTCTGATTTTAAAACAGAGTGATAAAAACTTTGATGATTTTAACTTGATAATCAATACTATACTTTAAAAAATCACTTTGGTGACAGAGGAGCCATTCATTACAATAAGATTGTGTATATAGCAGCCAAATATGTCTAAGGGAGACAGAAAAAAAAACGAGAGAGAGAGAGATTCTAAACTTGGCAAAGGGCAGCTAAGATGGTGAGAGGGATTTGAAAGATAGGAAAAACAGCATTGACAGAATATGGGGACCTCATAAATGCTGCTCAAGGGAGGCTGAGGAGTCAAAATGTCATCAAGGAGTTCTGACTTAGGTTGGGTCAATGGTGGTGTGATATTTTGAAACTGGGAATATGGAAGTAGAATTAGGCTTCAGGAGAAAAACATTAATGTATGGGCACATTATTATCCTAATGTTGGGGTCGAAGGGTAGGAAATTGTTTTGGAAATGATTAAGTAGAGAAGAGGAGAAAAGGATTAAAAAGAAATTAACTTTTCTTGCACACAGATATGTCCCAAGTAATCTTACAGTTTTTCACAGTTGTTACAACTTTTATGTTAACACTTGTACTTTTACTCATAAGTAAACTGAGGCTTAAACAGAATACATAATTCAGCCCAATCACACAAATTGAAGGTCAAAACCTAGGAGTCCAACACAGTTCATTCTGGCAAACGAAACCAAACCAAACCAAAAACCTTTCAACTGTACCTGGAGGCAGAAATGGAAGCATTACCTAGGCAGCTTAATGTGATTTACAAATCTGGAATCTTGATTATTCATCCATTTAGAAGAAATCTTGGTGTAAAATCATGCAGAAATCTCTCAGGGATCCTTAATCATGTCTCTCACACTAATTTTCTTTTCTTTTCCTAGTTTCTGTTAAATTATTATGCAAACAAATTTATTCAAATGCATTTTTCGAGAGCAGAAAATGGGTCTGGGATTGCATGTACTTCAGTTTGAAAGATAATTGTATCACATAGAGAAAATGTCTTCATTTGTAAATCAGAATGATTATAAAAAATTAAAGATACTTAAACTGTCATGTAAGAATGTACAAATAAAAGAAAAGAAAATTCACCTAAAATTATTCATTTTAACCTAGACATTGTGTTTAACTGATGGCTAGAATAACATTTAAATTACAAAATGTGTTTAATATTTTAAAACGCCCATGTTACACTACAAAGTTGAATCTCGTAATTTAAAAAGAGCATGATAGACATAATCTAAATGAGTTTCACTCGGTCAAATACAAATGAGTTTAGACTAGATAAGCCTTTGTCATGAATATTTGGGGGAGGGTTTATAATGTACTATTAAGAAAGAATTGTTTGTTTCAATTTGTCTTGGCTTAAACATAATACAGGAAGATAAACACTGAGTTATAGCAGGAGATTTCTGTTTCGGAGAAGTTTTATTTTTGTTTCAATTTATATGTAAATTTACACCTAAAGAAACATACATTTATAAACAACAACAAGAAAGTTTAATATGAACTTCAAATTCAAGTTTATGCAGAATGATACTCATATACCAAATAAAAGCAAAATACTTGAAATAAGACTTTAAATTCTTCTAAGAATGTTTATGGATAACTGAACAGTGTGGAAATGGCAAAGCATAAAAACTTTGCAATTACCTTTTACATAATTTATTAATTAAAGTTCACATTACAATGTGCATGCACGATGCACTCCAAGAGTATAAAGGTATGAATGCTGAAACCTTAATAAATGTCAGTTTTTGACACTAGTTACCACATTAGTATATTTTACAGGCATCGTTTCATTTTATTGCAGTCTACAATTTGATGTTCTCTGAGTTGAAAGCAAACTATCTGGACCAATATGGCAGCCTTTGTTTATCACATGGTCAAACTGGTTACTATAATTCTCTCCATCTTTCTTCATCCACTGCTAGTGTTCTTTTACCTTGATTTGATATTTTCTTAAAGCTTTTCAGATTTATTTTAATTAGCATCACTCTTTTTTCAAAATGATAGACTGGACCTAGATTACTAGCAGAACACTGAGAATTTTAAGAAAATCAACTGTCATGTTTAGAGTTCATAGTCCTTTTTGTCAAGACAATGTACAAAATGAGAAATAAGTGTTTTAAGAAAGAATAAAAAGTTATAGAAACTATGTCACATTCAGATTATAAAACACTTTATTTACTGCATTCTGCTTTATAGAAGAGTTTTGTTTAATTTAACTAGACAGTAATTGGGACTAAAATATCTATATTACTCATTCTTTTAGAGGTCAGATAAGTTGTCCTATTGAGCGCAATATTCTCTAAGCCCCACGATAGTTTTTGCCTGCTCAGAATTTAGTCAAGAGAAAGATGAAGATAAGGTAGTCAAGAGAAAGACCAGTCCTGAAGACATCTTATGTTTCAATGTGCAACTTAATGAGTGTGGCAGGTCTATTATCTATCTATCTATCTATCCATCCATCCAAATATCTATCTATCATTTTTGTACCTATCTGTCTTCTAATCTTCTCTCCTTATTGCATCATCGTTTGGAATACTGTCAGTCAAGACCTGTGCAGCCTACTCTAACTTGTGTTATTCGACCCTACCATTGTATCTATTTTGGTTTAGTTTTAGATATTTTATTCTGTGATCTCAAGAGTACAGATATATCAGAAATTAAATATGAAAATTCCCTCTGGGTCAGAGTCTCTAGTAATCTTTATCTAAGATGTTACTTAATCAGTCAATTTACTATAATGAAGAGGCTATAAAGATTAGCTAAATCCTAAGAATCCCAACTGGTTCTGCACAATCATAGACTTATAGAAAGAAGAAATCAAACTCTCTAGCCTTGAACATAAAAAATATTTGATGCAGGCCGGGCTCGGTGGCTCACGCCTGTAATCCCAACACTTTGGGAGGCTGAGGCGGGCGGATCACAAGGTCAGGAGATCGAGACCACGGTGAAACCCCGTCTCTACTAAAAATACAAAAAAAAATTAGCCGGGCGAGGTGGCGGTGCCTGTGGTCCCAGCTACTCGGGAGGCTGAGGCAGGAGAATGGCAGGAACCCAGGAGGCGGAGCTTGCAGTGAGCCGAGATCGCGCCACTGCACTCCAGCCTGGGCAACAGAGCAAGATTCCATCTCAAAAAAAAAAAAAAAAAAAAATTTGATGCCACAATGTTCTCCGCTATGTAGACCTTGCCTCTCCACCCCAACAATTTCCTATCACTTTCAATAGTGACCGCCACACTCACCACACACTAGATACATCTGCTTTCCCTTTGTTGGCTGATATGTGTGAACTCACTCTACCTTAGTGTCCTCTGTCTTGAAAGTGTCTCCTAGATCTTCAGAAGACTGTCTCATCCTTGTCATTCAGGTTTTGCCATACAAAGAACACCTCCCTCCACTAGCAGAATGTTTTTTTCTGACATGACCTCCAAATCTAGGGTAGTATTCAGTAATTCTCAATCCCAACACCTTATTTTACTTTCATGCTAGCATATTTTTGTGTGTTTTATTTTATTTTCTCTATCCCCTGCCATCCAAATAGAATTAGTACCTAATAAGTACCTGGCCTGTTTTAGTTGCTCAGAAAATTGATCGAATGTATAAACTTAGTTAGCAAATATAAAATGAAGGGATAATATTTAAACTTAAACTTCACACTTGGCATTTTCCAACATGTTATTCATTTTAAAACATTTTATAAGAACAAAGAAAATGCGTAATACCACCCAGCCACCCATAATCCTTACAAGGCATTAGCAAATGGAAAGAAATATAGAAGAAAAATAATGATAAATGTAATTGAATAGCAGCTCACTACAGCTGTTGCTCAGTACAACTTCAATTCTATTAGATCATCCTTTTTTTGGTGTTCCCGACACATTACGATGACTCATCATCAGACCGCAAAACTGGGACCCCACGTGTCCTGTTTCTAATTATATTTTGGTAATGCTGTTATATCCACCTAATTGCACTACTTCACCTACCAGAAGCTGAATTGAATGAAAGGATTCAAATTTAGAAACAACTTTCCAAAAAGAAAAGGGAGTGTTTCTAGTGATTTGTACATGTAGACTGTTTCCATAGAATAATATCGGAATTATTTACAAATTCACTCTTGCTTGTCAGGGAGAAAGTAGGGGATTGAGACAATACAGCAATGGTTCACAGAGCAAGAGGGAAAGTGGGAGATGGTTGACAGAGCTAGAAATGATGTTCTCACCACCTCATTTCTTGCAAGAATGAATCAATAGAAGAAACATATGGGATTTGTCTCTGTGTTGAGTATTTCCCTATGGTAATGTCAAGTCCTGTAAACACGCAAGCAACATGCCTTTGAAGATCAAAAGAAGGCAAGCAGAAAAGCAACTTAGTAGGAATTGGCATTCTCGTCCTAAGGAGTCTGACCATCCTTTCCAAATCCCTTTTCTTCATTTATTCCCTGCAATCCACGGTTCACCAACGTCATTTCCCATCTTGTGATTCTCTGGTTTCTGGATAAACTATATTACAGTTTCTGGAGAAAGGATCCCCTGTTTACACATCTTCATATTGCAAACAACAGCTGACAGTTTTACACAATTGAATACTGATGGACCTAATTACCATATAGTATTAGTTGATTAGAGTCATGGCACTTCTTATATTATCTAGGTAGAAAGAAAAACATGTGAAGCATTTTGTTTATTCCTACACTCAATAAATTGATATTAAGCTTCTCTTGTGTGCCAGGAACTGATATAAGCCCTGGAGATATAATATCAAACAAAACAAACAAAAACCCTTGCGTTCCTGCAGCTCATACTCTAGTTTAAAAGGAGGGACAATAAACTAAATAAATAAATACACCGTATAATACTTTACGTGGTCATAGAGTCACTGAAACAAAATAAAGCAGAGAAGGGGACGGGATTGCATTTGGATTGTAATTCTACTTCAGGGTCTTGCTGTTTGCTTGTTTGTTTCACCCATGCAGATTTCCTTTATCAACCTCCAAAAGACTACATGTACTTTCCTGAAGTACTAAAAGAGGTTAATGAAGCTGTGAAACCAATTAATTATTGATTCCTTCAAGGCAAAGACAAATGTCACTAACAATTTTTTTTGTGCGGAGAGTCTGTGTGTGTTTGATGCATGAGGAGATGGTATACTACTCATACCTCAACTACATATTGATCTTTGGCTGGAAAAATTCATATATAATTATATCAGTGCAAGTAATAATTTTTTATGTTTAATTTATTATTCAAAGCCATGGCATGTGTTGATCATCCATGATACTAGCATTAATACATGACAAATAAGGGTTAATTCTTCAAAGCATCTTTTTTCTGTCTTCCTACCAAAAGTATCACTGTCAACTCCAGGTCTTCTAACAGAGAAAGTAGATTTTTTTTTTCTATAAAATATGGTAATCTGTGCCATGGAAATCTATTCACACATATTATAAACTTAATAAGCATTAAAAGTCAATAAAAAATGAAAAAATAGAATTTTAAACATCAGGTCAAGGAGATACAAATATATTATCCTTATTGTCTAGAGCAGAGGGACTTCAAGGCCTGTGATGATCTGAGCCATCTCTCTCTCTTTCTTTCTTTCTCAATCAAGCAAGCAATAAAACAACTGCATTGCAAAACTATGTTAGTACTTATATATGCGAATTAATTAGGCATCAATAAAAATACGAAATCTCAGAAGCACTGAACCTTAACATTGGATATGAATATAGCAATAGATATAGAGTCAGTAGCAATGACTCTCTGTCCTAAAAATATATGAGAAGAGTAAATACAGATAGGACAGTAATTACCAAATGAACAAAGAAAATTACTATGAATTTTTCGTTTTTGACCAACTCTGTAATTTTGAAATGTTACTTTATACTAGCTAATTTCTCTATTTTTGATCCAAATTTTTGATAATATCTTTATGAGCCTAGGTCTAGTTTAATGAGTAGGCTTAGTTTGAGATTTGTAACAGATTTAATCTGTATATGCTTTTTGTACTCATTTTAAAAGCATTCTTTTAGGAGCATATTAAAAATATGCTCAGCTTTTCCTGATATTTTTTCTGTTTATATTAATTATTTTAGTTGTATTTTTCTTGTTTAAAATATGTACAGTAATGCTTTTAAATTTACTTTTAAATAGTTGTGTACATATTATTCTATACCTCTTGAATGTGGATATTTCCATTGAACTTAGAGCAATAGGTTATTTTTACCAACTTAGCAGCAAATCAGTGTTCTATATAAACAAGTAAAAACAAAGTGAATGAAATAACACAATGAAACTGGAATATTTTCAGGGAGAGAGCTACTGAGAAAAGGATTGAAATTGTACTACATTTAAAAATAATTCTCAATATGAAATAAAAATTTCACAATAAATATTGGAAAACATATTTTTTCATCCCATAACTTGCACCATTATTTTGCTCGAATTGACAGACCCTTTTTCCAGTGGATATAAGCATAAGGGTCTGCCCATTACTGAGTTTTCCAGTAATCCAACTCTTCAGCATCATAGCCAGTCGGCATTTTTCCTGTGCTTTTTCCAGACGGTAATGACCCTGGCATTTCTGAGTCTTCCCAATGCAATTGCTCAGTGTTCCACATAATGAAGAATAAACTCTGCAGATGCCTGAGCAGCACATTAGTTACTTGCTTTGACAGATTAGCAAGTCCAGCATCTCAAAAAGGGAATGCCCTTTAGAATCTCACACCTAGCACCATTTTGGCATAAAAAGAATATATATATATACACACATATATATGTGTGTGTGTGTGTGTGTATTCCTATTTCTGTTAAAAGAGAAAGGCATGGTTTCTATTTTATAAAATTATTGTTTAATAAAACAAAGTAGATCTGTCACTCACCTATGGTTCTCAATTCTTAGGAAAATTGAACATGATGAGTCTGTCATGTCCCAACAGTACTTTACACCATGTAGTGAGTGTCTTGACAGCAAAATAGGAAACAGTGTTGAGAGGGTCACTGAAATCATTCAGCTGTACTGGAAAGTTTGCTCTTTGTTAGCAATGCCACGCAGCTCTTCCAGGTTTCTCCCTCACTGTGCTTTCAGGGGTGGACAAAAAATACCTTTCAGGCCAGTAGAAACTGCTTGGGCAACCTGTGAGGGAACAGTTGGCATGTTGAAGCAGTTCTGCAGTGCAGTCAACTAAGAGGCTGTTCTCAAAAGCAATTCCCTTCTGGTCAGCTGTCCCAGCCCAGGAAGTTTATGACAACCACAGGGTCCCAGTCTGCTTCAAAAAAACAATCTTGTAACAGGAATTTGTGGATCATGATTTGTGTGAACTAATGAGTACCACATCTCTTTGCAAACCACTTGGCCTCACAGAGTTGAGCCTGTTCAGTTGCTTGGACATGCAAAAGAAAACAGGTAAACAAAATGCATCAAACAAGCTACACTCCTTTTGAGGTTTTAAGAGTCTATATTGGCGTCGAAATGTTTGTATACACAGAGATATACAGGTAGACATAGACACAGACACAGGTAGCCATCGAGTTAGAGACAGAGATATATCTATGTGACTGTGTGTGTGTGTGTGTGTGTGTGTGTGTGTTGGGGTAGTGGAGGGACGTAACTGTGTATGCATGGTTGGGAAAGACCAGCATGGAAACATTGGTAGACTTCCATGTTTAATCTTTTTCAAGATGACTCAGCCTGAGAATGAAGACTACTGATACTCAAAAGGAAAATCCATATCGAAGTTAGGAAGTGACACATCTTGGCTCAGAATAGCATCTTTTATGTCATTATATCCAGTACTTGCCGCAAAGGTATCCTTTTTCTAGATGTTGATTGCATATACGGCTTGCTTACTGGCTTGCACCCCATTACAGCCTTAATGAACATAAAGATCCATCATAAAATAAAATAATTGGGCAGACATTAAAATGCTGGAATGATGTTACTAACTATGCAAGGGTGTTGTCACTTTGCCTTTAGTTTGTCAATTTGCAAAATACTTCATTTTTCTTGCAACATGCTCCATTTTTTGTCATTTTCATATTTGGGGGATTACATTATAGGAAATTACTTTTGTCCAAATGTCTACAATTAGTGAAAATGTAAATGTTGGACCTCAACTATTTTAACTACAAAATCTAGAAATATCATAATAATAACCAATTCTGATTAAAAATGCTGTCGTGTTCTTTAAAATAACTTGTCAGTCCCTTTTTATCATTCAATAGTGATCAGATAAGGAATCAGTTTTCTTTATAATTTCAACGAGGGCATATTTTAGATTAGTATATTATTTAAATGTGCAAACTACAAATTGACAACATCTGGTACTTTAATGAAAGATGATATGGCACTGATTGTAAGATCAAGGTTATAGGATTTGACACAGGATCTTTATGCATTAAAAATAGCAATGATTAATTCAAGGCTGCAACTGACTGCATTTTGATGCCCTTTGAACTTTGAAATGAGAAGATCTCTAGTATCCTCTTAATTGGTACACAAAAGGAACATAGAAATGAATAATGGAAATATGACATGCTTTAAAAATGAGAATAGCTGCATGATTAACAACTTTTGCATTCAGGACCATTAAATAAAATATGTTTTCTAAGTGGTCATTGAGATCTAATATATTACTGACTATCTCACTGTAAATCAATGATATTTCATTATTAAGATTATTTTGAGGTAAGTTATTTCTTCATAGAACAAGATTCAAAAATAACATGTTATTTGAAAGAGAAAAAATATCTGACATTGGGCAGTTAAGCAAAACAAATATGTTCTATATATACAAGTGAAAATTAATATAAAATAATATTATCCATAGGTATCTAATAATTTCTTCAAAAGTATTTAAAGTAAGACAAAATTATTTTTAAAGGTTAATGCAAAAGAAAGCCATAATAAATAACAAATTTTACTCACTAATTAGGGTTCTGTCAGTTGGTGAGAAACTGCTCAATATACATTTTCTCTTTTACTAAGCATGTTAAAAACATAATTATATTTCATTACCAAGAAAAAAATATACTTAACCTTTTAATCTACTTCAAGTGAGTGTAAAAAAATATAAAGCTGAAAGCTGCAACAAATAAAGAAAGTCATTAAGATAACATAAAGAAATCAAGTTTTTTTATCCTTACCACCAATTTATTAATATATTCAACAACACCTTGAAACAATCTATATTTATTTCCATCTCTGAAATGTCATTAAAAATCATTTCTAAGAGCGTTACAAACAGCAGGGAAAAATTTTGTAAAGATCAATCACTAAGACAATAAATATGGAATTTTATAAAATTTTGAATTTTTTTACGACAATTTCAAAAAGTACTGAAATATTTTTATTGATATTAGATGTGTAATCTGAGAAACGCAACATAGTTTAGTACTTAAAAGAGGACATTATAAGTCATTAATTTTATTCTCAATTTCTATTAGCTGTGAAATGCTCTCAGAATAGCCTCCTTTTTTTTTGTTTTGGAGAGGAAGTCTCACTCTGGCACCCAGACTGGAGTGCAATGGCACAATCTCAGCTCACTGTAACCTTCGCCTCCTGGGTTCAAGCGATTCTTCTGCCTCAGCCTCCCAAGTAACTGGGATTACAGGTGTGTGCCACTCCACCAGGCTAATTTTTGTATTTTTAGTAGTGACAGAGTTTCCCCATGTTGGCCAGGCTAGTCTGGAACTCCTGACCTCAGGTGATCCACCCACCCTGGTCTCTCAAAATGCTGGGATTACAGACATGAGCCACTGCACCTGGCAGCTTCATATATATATTTTACACAGGGAGAAAATACGGATAATAATATTTGCTTCTTGTCAGAAAAAAAATGTTCTAAGGATTCACAGGCTACTCTTAAAAAAAGCTTTGAAGTCTGTAAGGGAAGAGAACTGTGTCATTTATAGCTATCAAGTATTACTTTGCAACTGAACTATGAATCTTTGCTTATCCTGAATTTCAAAATTAATCTCAAAAGAAAAGAATTCTATGCAGAATTTTTTTCTTGGTTAAAATGTCATGAACTTGGCAAAATCTTTAGTGATTCAGGAAAGGATCGACATCTGAATAAATTTTCAGAATTGAAACTTTTGGAATTGTCTCTAGGTATTTTAAATAATATATAAATATTAGTATACAAGTGTTGAAATTTTTGCTCAGCACAAAGGTGGGCTGTGTCTTAGAGGATGACATTAGCACTAAGGAGAGATAGGTCATCTTCCAGTAGCTCCCAAAGCTCTCCCAAAGTTCTCCTGATTTTATCCCATTTTACTGTGAAATAGTGACCATGTTTCCAACAAGATCCTCAATCAAATCTAAAAGAATGGATTACAGATAGATATTGAATGTTTGAGTATGTAAGAATGTAGAAAGCAAGAGAAGGGCGTATATTAGTGTCTTGCATTTATGCTTCAACACATTCAACACATTCAACAAGCCTCTTAAAATGAATTACTAGTTTTTTCATTGAAGAAACTGAAGTAAATCATGATTAAATAAATTATGGAGGGTTACAGAGTTAAATAGTTATTCACTAATAGGTCACCTGACTCTAAATCATTTTTATTTATGAAGTACCAACCAGGGACTAGATAATGTTCCCTAAGATCTGAATGTTTTATTTGTAGTACAAATGATTGAACTAACTTGATTACCAGAGATAAAATATTTCATTTAACACAATGAATATATATATGTGTGTGTGTGTGTGTGTGTGTGTGCATGCATGTATCTATATATACCCACAAGTATATACGTGTGTGTATAATTTATATATACATACACACGCATAACTTATACACACATACACACACACAGACACACACACACATATATATATAACTTCACTATTTGCCCTGATAACACTTTCTCTATCTTCCTGAAACATTTAGAATCAAACTGGATACCTGGCCAAAGGGAAAATTACACAGAGGCATGAGCTAAGCTCTACCACATGATTTCAAATGCATAACTCTTAAAATATGGATAACTACAAACATATGGGGAATATATATGTGATCCGTCTGTTGAGTGTGTGTTGAAAAAATTGAGTAAGATTACTTCTCTGTTAGTAAAAGAACCATGTAGTTATTTTATTTTAAAACTTGGTAAGAGCTTCGTGTCCTAAGTTTATGCTAACACAGTCACAGCCTTATCGCCTCTTGGGACTGATGTAAAATATTAAAAGGGCACATATATTGTACATGTTTGTGGACTAGTTACCTAGACATTTACATGTGAGTTTTTTAGTTAAGCATTCTATGTTTTCTAGCTTCCAATATTGGTGCAGTAAAACATCTGAGGAAAAAAAATTTCAGGTAAAAAAACTTTACAATATCTATCAACATTATATCTGCATTTTACACTCATTTTCCTGCGGTATAAATTGAATAGAGAAAAATTTCTTATATTCAGCTAAAGATCCAGTTAAGCACACTAAAGTACATTGTCAGGCACTAGTTAAACTTAACTTCCTATATGAAGAGAATATCTTTTTCAAAGTGGAGTTATTTTCCCCTGTGCAGTCATAATTATATAATCAAATTCTTTTTTCTCTTGTATGTAATATGTCTGCACACTTTAGTAGTCATATATATTTAAGTAAAATAATAGATGCTTTCCATCAAACAATCAGGATACTGTAGAAAGCTTGAGTAAGGAAAGAGTCCAGATATCATTAAGCCAAATACATAGCTTTGCCTTCTGGAAAAATCATGCCTAGGGAGACTGACTGGACAGTTCACAGTCACATGGTAGTGATCTAGTCAATACCCATGAGAATTGTAACAAAGAATCCTGATCCCTAGACTAGTATCTAGTATCTTGCCTCATGTTATAAATAATTTTAGGTAATAAGTACTGTCCTTAGACACAAATTTAAATAGTTTTCAGATTTCAGGGAAATAAAAAAAATAGGTCCTCACTTTCATTGACTTTATTATGATAACATGGAAGAGAACTTTAAAAGAAAATGGAATACTTGAGATTAATTATTTTTTAATTTTTAATTTTTTGAGATGCAGTTTCACTATGCTGGTGAAGCAGGATTTTTCTCAGTCCTGCTTTGACAGCCGGAAACATGTGGCCAGCAGGGACTCAGCTTCTTTTTTCTCATTGCCCCGCTCCAGCCTGCAGCTCCCAGACTGGCCTGGTCCTGCCGCTGTTTCCCATCTCATGGGGATGCCACCTGGCACTGGCAAAGGATGGGAGGGCTATAGCATATACCTCTTTTTGCCCCTGCTGTTCAGGGGGTCCCAGGTTCTTGTCCCACATCCAAGAAGAATGAAGGGTGAGGAAGACAGGGACAAACTTTACTGAGTGACAGAACAGCTGTCAGTGGAGAGGGGATGCAAGGGTGATCCCCCATCTGATGTCAGGTGGTTTTTCCCCCAGTGTGGCTGGGTCCGGGGCTTTTATGGGCTGAGAATTGGGGAGTGCATGCTGATTGGTTTGTGAGTATGCAAAAAAGTTAAAACAAAGACACTACTCAAAGGTGGGCATGACAGAGTACAAAAATCAATTAGGGAAGATTAGGTATATGAAAATAGGTGAAGGGTGAGGATCAATCAGAGGAAAGTGTGCCAGACGGGAAGTGAGGCTCCTAATCTGGTCCACGAATTTAACTTCTGGCTTGGCTTTCAGGCTTTAAACTGTCTTTGGCTTGAAGGTGGGGTTTCACCAGGGACTTTCCCCTATCTGCCTAGATATTTGTTTCCTGCCACTATCAATTTTCCCCTCTGAAGAAGTACATCTAACTGCCATTAGGATGGGGATGATGACCGATCTTCACTGCTTCCTGCTGACAGGGGGCACTGTTTTAGGAAGACAGCAGTCATATCTCCCTTGGAGGCCTGTCTAAGGGTCCCTGTTAAAAGACAGCCATTGTCTGAGGCTCCCATTTGCTTGACCATTTTGGAGTTTGATGGCCTAAACGTGAGAAGAGATGAACTGGGTTATTAGAAGACATGGATCAAAATGAAACAATGGGGGAAGGACAGTTTAAAAATCCCAAGGCTGCCAACATGCCCAGATAACTGGAGGCTGTGATTATACCTGCTAAGACTTGGGTACATGGGTCTTGGCTTGGTTATCTCCATTGGTCTAATTTTCCATTATTGATCCATTTTGTTTCATCTGAGCTGCAGCCAGAGATCACTGGTTGGTTCATAGGGATAAGCAGGGTTAGTCTAAAATGCAGACAAGAACTTAAAGACAATTAATGATACTAGAATTTAATGACAAGTGTATGATCAGTTTTGAAACATAATTTTCCCTTTCCAGTTCTTATTTTTGCTAAAAACAAATCATAATAGAACTGATTTGTTTGCAAAATAAACTTTAGTCTTACATTTGGCCTGATTATTTGCATAAAGTGCAGCAAGAACAAATATTTTCACATAGGCTTTTTAAATTGGCTCAGATGGAAGTCTGGTCCATAAGGAACCTCAGGTAAGAATTTTTAAAGCTGAGCCCAGCCATGGGTTTTAGTCTCAAATACCTATGAACTGGGTAAATTCCTCTCTTCTTGAGGTCACAAGATAACTTGGGGCTCCTGGACCTGTAAAAAATTACATTCTTTACTTCCCACAGGTTAAGAACCCTGTACAGGAACTGTGTAAACAAGGTATGAGGTCAGTTTTCCCAAGGGGCTTTTACTGACTCTGCTTGATTCCTTTTAGGGAAGGACATTATTCCAGTCAAAGTCATAGTAAAACAACCAGCTTCTCCAATTGTGTCCTGTTGCAAAAGAAAATGGATTCTTACTGCTCTTATGCAAATAATTATATTGTCATAAGTTAAGAATACTCACAAATAGTTTCCCTGTTCTGGGGAAATCAGACGGAGAGAAACAAATATGCTCCAAATTTTGTTCACAAGAGTATGCCTTATTCAATTCTTAATAGCTGTAAATAGCTCAAAATGAAAGTTTCCATGACTCTGAAAAACAAAGTGTTTCAAGCAAAATGTTAAAAAGATTACTTTAGTCTTCTGTTTATTTAGTGCATTTAGTTAACTCTAGCTCTGCTTGATATTTATGAACATTTCAGTTCTCCATCAGTCCTAAATGTTTTTCCTCTATTCGAATGTCATAATCTCCAATAAGAAACCTGCATTTGAGAGCACCCGTCAAGATCTTATAGCTGATTATAAACCACCTTTTGAAGAGGATTAAAACAAGACAAGCATTGTCTGTGAATGACAAAATTGTCTTCAGGTAGTCACAGTCAAACACATGACTAACAAAGAAATTTGGTTATTTCTGTGGTTTATAATAACTTAACATAATAACCTTAATTATGAATGATAGGATGCACTCAGACATTACAGTTTTAGAAATCTCATGTAACTAAACACATCAAATAATCCTGTTTACTTCTCTTTTGGATGCTCCAGGAGCCCTCTATAGTGTCCAAAAGTTAGGGGTTAGAAAAGACAAATTTGAAGCTAAAATTTGATTTTTGGAATCCCACCAAATATGTTAAAGGTTTAAAGCTTAATATTATGCTTAACCAGTTTGACCATGAGGGGAGATTCTTATAAAACTTTTGTAACCCTTTATAAATTTTTGTTAAAGAGTAGATCAGTGTCTTAAGAAAACCTTGTTGTGCTTTGATTCCAATGGTCAATTTACAGAAAAACCAAATAATACCATTTTGAGTTTAGTCAATATGTTCATACAAAGAATTTCTTTTACAAGATTTTTACAAACAGTCCACAACCTATTCAAACCTTTTGCTCTATCTAATTTGAAACAATCCTTTAACCCTCTAAGTGAGGCAAAAATTTACATTCCCATGCCTTCTTATAATCTTTTACTAAAAACACATTCTACTTTCCTTACACACCTTGCATGTAAATCTATCTTCAGTGGTCTCAATAACGTTATAATGGTAACTCTTAGTAATTTTTAATTTTGGTGTAAAACTTGCCAAGTTATTTTAATTATGTACTAGGTGCAGATAGGGTCTGACTCTTTCCAGCATAGTTAGGGGCATGGTTAACTCCACATGACTCCATGCCTTATCAAACTGTAAAGCAGGCAAGTCCAACATTTTTCAAAAGCCAAAGAAGCAACTTATAACCTTAAAACATTTAGCAGATCCAATATCTGACCATGTAATTTAGACCACTTGTTTACATTTTGAAGACATTTTTGTTTTGCCAATAACCTTTAAAGCTGCTTTTATTTCTCAAAGGTTAAAGTCACATGAACTAAAAGGCATTACAGCTTTTATTTTTTCTTTAAAAATGTTTGATCTAAGTGCTTATTTTTTCTTTAAGCCAATTAATTGGAGCTTTTTAAAACTATGAACATGATACAAACTACACATATATAATTACACAGACAGAAAAAGATCCAATAGTTGTAAGATTTTTCATTTGCCAGTCTCCTAATTGATTACTGGCCTCAGGGTGGAGCCTTTCAAGAAGTATGGCTATGAAAAAAATGCAGTTTCTATGGTTTAGCAAGAAGGCACAGCTGGAAGACAAAAACAGATTTTGAGAGGGATCTATTCACTTTTAATTCTTGGGTTCTGTGATGGTTAATATTGAGTGTCAACTTGATTGGATTGAAGGATGCAAAGTACTGTTCCTGGGTGTATCTGTAAGGGTGTTAGCAAAAGAGATTAACATTTGAGTCAGTGGACTGGGAGAAGCAGACCCACCCTCAATCTGGTTGGGCACCATCTAATCAGCTTCCAGAATGGTAGGAAGGTGGAAGGGCAGACTTGCTGACTCTTCTGGCCTTCATCTTTCTCCTGTGCCGAATGCTTCCTACCCGTGAACACCAGACTCCAAGTTCTTCAGCTTCTAGACTCTCAGACTTAACACTAGTGATTTACCTGAGGCTCTTGGGACATCAGCCACAGACTGAAGGCTGTACTTTCGGCTTCCCTACTTTTGAAGTTTTGAGACTTGGACTGACTTCTTTGCTCTTCAGCTTGAAGACAGCCTATGGTGGGACTTCACCTTATGATCATGTGAGTGAAGACTCCTTAATAAACTCCCTTTTACATATACATCTATCTTATTAGTCTTGTCCCTCTAGAGGACCTTGACTAATGCAGATTTTGGTACTACTAGTGGTTCTAGAAGAACATAATTTTAAGGATGGATTTCTTTAGTGGGTTGTAGTTTTCTGGAGTTTGGTGTTTAACATGATTAGCCCCCCAAATGCTAAGGACTCTACTTCTAAGAGTATGGAGAACACTAATAGTTCATGGCATGAACTATTTAGAGAGTTATGCAAAATAAATGCATTTGGCATTCCTGATTCACTGCTAATTAGAAGCAAGGAGTTTAGTGACTCTATACATATTACTTTTGTCCATATGTGGAGTACCAAGTAATAAAATGAAGTTGTTTAGTTGCTTCTAAGTTTGCTGGACAAAGTGATAAAAGAAAAAGGATGAACTCAGGGATTCTAACTCCTGGCTGCAGAAGCACATACTGAGCCTTAAGTCTTCCAAGATTGCCAAGTAAGAGTCTTATCTCCTGTAGACAAAGGGCTGAAATTGCAGAAAATGAGGCACAAGCTCTTCTCATGCAAGTGGCTGACCTGCAACGAAAGGTACACATTCAGTCTCACCAAGTGTTTACTGTTAAAGTAAGGGTATTGATTGGAAAAGAATCGGACCGTGCAATTTGGAATAAGGACATGTGAGAGGACCCTGATGAAGCTACGGATACTGAGCTTATAAACTCTTAAGAGTCTTTTTTTGCCAGAAGAAACAGCCTCCCCACCTCCAGTGGTAGCAGCATCCACTCCCTGACCCACGCTGCCTTCAGCCTTTCCACCTTTGTCTGAGGAGATTAACCATGCACTACCTGAGGAAACAGTGATGGCTTCCCCCGAGGCAGTTGTCAGTCAAGACAATGCTGATTCTCCCCAGGACCTACCCCCAACATCCCTGTTTGCTTCTAGACTTATAACAAAAGTCCCGGCAGGTCCCCAGAGGTGAGATTCAGAATGTGACCCATGAGGAGGTGCACTACACTCCAGAAGAACTGCTTGAGTTTTCTAATTTATATAAGCAGAAATCTGGAGAACAAGCATGGGAATGGATATTAAGGGTGTGAGATAACAGTGGAAGGAACATAAAGTTGGACCAGGCTGAATTTATTGATATGTGCCCACTAAATAGGGATCCTGCATTTAGTGTTGCATCTCGGGGAGTTAAAAAATGTTCTTGTTGTTTATTTGCTTGGTTAGCCAAAATATGGATCAAAAGAAGGTTCACTGTGAGCAAACTGGAAACGCCTGATCTTTTAATGTAGAAGGGATTCAAAGGCTTAGGGAGATAGGGAGATTGGAATGCTGGAGTGGATTAATCACTTTAGACCTTATAACATTAGAGCTTACAGCTCCTTTGGACCATACTGCTCACCGGGTCCTAGATTCTTATCTCACATCCCAGAAGAATGAGGTTGCACTGACAACTGAAGTGGGAGAAGGGTGGAGAAGAATTTTATTAAGTGACAGAACAGTTCTCAGTGGAGAGGCGATGCGAGGGTGGTTCTCCACCGTTGGGTGGTTTCTCCCCCAATGTGGCAAGGCTCAGGACTTTTATGGGCTCAGAATGTGGGAATGCATAGTGACTGGTTTGTGAGTATGCAGAAAAGCTAAAACAAAGAAGCCAGTCAAAGGTGGGCAGGGTAGTATAAAAAACCAATTAGGGAATAGTAGGTATATGTAAAACAGTCAAAGGTCAAGGATTAATCAGAAGAAAGGATGCTGAACAGGAAGAGAGGTTCTCAATCTCATCCATGGATTTGACTTGTACCTTGGCTTTCAGGGTTGAAAATGGGTTTCACCAGGCATCTGCACCTAACTGCTTGAGCGCTTACTGCTGCTCTCATTGGTCTCGAATTCTTGAGCTCAAGGGATCCTCCTGCCCCCGCTTCCCAAGTAGTTGGGACTACAGGCACACACCACTGTGCCTGTCTTAAGGTTAATTTATAAATAAATACATATATAGATCCAAATATAGAGTATGTGAGCAAACTTGGGTGTGTGTATAATATTCCTTTAAAATGGAGGGAGGTAAGTAAGAAACTACGAAAGGGAAATCAACAACAGATTTTTGACTGTTGAGGGCATTGAATTCATAGTTGCAAACTTCCTCACAAAGAAAACCCTAGTGGTAGATGGAATCCAAGTTATATTCTACCAAATATTTAAGAAAAAATTAAACTTATTCTACTCAAACTTTCCAGTAAATTGAAGAGGTGGAAATACTCCTTAATTCATCTTTGAGATCAGAATTACCATATATTGACAGCTGATTTTTTTAACAAAAGTATAAAAGCACATCAGTGAGGAAAAGACAGAGTTTTTAACAGATGTTTCTGAAACTATTGAATTTCTACTGGCAAAAATAAAAGCATTTTTATACATATCTCATACCATAGACAGAATTCACTCAAAATGTATAAGGCACCAAAAGTTAAAAACTGAAATTTTAAAATTCTACATAAAACATACAAGAATTCTTTTGCAAACTTGGTTAGACAAATATTTCTTAGATATAACATCACAAGCATGATTCAGAAATAAACAAATGTATTCATTAAACTTAATCAAAATTTTTCAATTTTGTCCTTTGAAAGATATTATTGAGAAAAGGAAAAGACCAGCCACACACTTAGAGAAAATATTTGAAAAATATGCACCTAATAAAGGTCTTGAAAAATAGAATCTATAAGCACAAATACAATAATAGCAGAAGACTGCAGTATTTCACTTTCATCAATGGATAAAATATCCAAATAGAAAATTAGTAAGGAAACATCAAACTTAAACAACACTATAGACCAAATGGACCTGACATATACAGAACATTCCATGCAACAGCAGCAAGACAAGCATTCTTCTCAAGAACACACAGAACATTATTCATGATACCTCACATGTTATGCCACAAAGCAAGTCTACATTTAAGAAGACTGAAATCATGTCAGTTATGTTTTCCAACCACAATGGTATGAAACTATAAATCAATAACAGGAGGAAAATTGGAAAACTCAAAAGTACACGAAAATTAAACAAACAGTCCTAAACTCCCAGTGAGTCAAAGAAGAAATCAAAAGGGAACTGAAAAAGAAAATTAGAGAAATGAAAATGAAAACTAACATATCAAAATTTATAAATGTAGCAAAAGCAATCAGAAGGAAGTTTATAGCAATACATACCTACATAAAGAGAGATCTTTAATAAATAATCTAACCTTATGTCTCAAGTAACTAGAAAAGTAAAAAGAAACTAATCCCAAAGTTAGCTGAATGAAGAAAACAAAAAATATTAGAGAATAAATCAAATAAGTAGACTAGAAAAACAATAGATCCAAGAAACTAAGACTCTTTTCTTTAAAAAAAAAAAAAAAGCATAAACGAAATAGGTAAACCTTTAGCTAGTCAAAGAAAATGAGAGAATACTCAAATAATAAAGCTATAAATGAAAGATAATAAATTATAACTGATGCTACAGAAATACTATTTTCAATTATATAGTAACAAAGTACATAACCTAGAAGAAATGAATAACTTCCTAGAAACATACAACTTATCAAAACTGACTTATGAAGATACAGAAAGTCACAACAGACAAATAATAAGTTAGGAGATTGAATCAAATCAAATATCTCCCAACAATGTAGGACCAGATGGCTTCACTGGTGAATTCTACAAAATATTAAAAGAGGGATTAAGGTCAATTCTTCTCTAACTTTTTCAAAAAATATTGAACTGGAGAGAACATTTCCAAATTTATTTTATGAGACCAGCAATAACCTGATACCAATGCCTGACAAAGATGCTCTAAGAAAAGAAAATTACAGGACAATATCCTGCTGAATATAGATGTAGAAAATTCCAGCAAAATACAACCAAATTGAATTCAAGAGTACATTAGAAGGATCTTACTCCATGCTCAAATGGGATTTATTCCTGGGACGCAAGGATGGTTCAATATATGAAAGATAAAAAGCATATGATCATTTCGATAGATACAGACTAAAAATTGACACAATTTAACACCCTCTCTCAATAAAAACGCTCAACAAACTAGGTTTATAGAAGGAATGTATCACAACTTAATAAAGGCTATATATCACAAGTCCAGGGCTAACATCATACTTCAAGGTGATAGGTTTGAAGTCAGGAGAGCTGGGGAGGAAATGATAGATATACACATTACCATGAATGTGGTGATGGTTTATGAGCATATAAATTTGTCAAAAGATATCAAATTTGTCACTTTAAACATGCAGTTTGTTGCAAGTAGATTCCTTCTCATGAAACCCTGCCTCTACTAAAAATACAAAAAAAAAACAAAAAAAAACCAAAACATTAGCAGGGCGTGGTGGCGGCGTCTGTAGTCCCACCTACTCTGGAGGCTGAGGCAGGAGAATGGCGTGAACCCAGGAGGTGGAGCTTGCAGTGAACTGAGATCGTGCCCCTGCACTCCAGCCTGGGTGCCAAAGTGTGACTCTGTCTCAAAAAAAAAAAAAAAAAATTCAACATTCTTCCAAAATTGTTGTATTATTTATCCAAAACAATTTTATGAAGAATATTTTGAAATCCATACACTGAGCTAGCTTACTACAATGTTAGAAGACAGAATAAGAAAACTGTATTTTACATTGATTTAGAAAGGACCAGTTTAGAGAAAGTAAACTCTTTTCAGTGTAAAACCTTAACCATTACTAAGACAAAGTCAGGTTCAATATAGTACTGCAGAAAGAGAAAGACTTTGCATTTCAGACTTTCATTTTGATCTGTAGTCAACAATGCTTATTTGAATATGGTGATTATTTTTCTGTTATAAGATGGTGGTTAAGGGGAATAAAAACCAAAATTCTACACCATCTGTATACAAATCTCAACCCTATCACTAAGTCTAAATATCTCTTTCCTCATCTGTAAATGGGGCAATACCAATAGTTACATGCATTCTGTGAAGACTGAGCTAGCAAACAGGTGGAGAGTAGAATGATAGATACCAGAAGCCAAGGGTATGTGAGTGGGATGAATAAAGGTTGGTTAATGGATACAAACACAGAGTTACATGGAAGAAAAATGTTCTAATATTCAATAGCAGAGTAGGATGACTATAGTTAGCAACAATGTATTGTATATTTCACAGTATCTTCAAGAGAAAAGTTAAAATGGTCCCAACATATAGTGATGCTTAATACTCAAGGTGATGGATACCCCATATACCTTGACTTGATCATTACACATTCTATGGATGTAACAAACACTCACATGTACACCATAAATATGTGAAATATTATGTATCAATAAAATAAACTGAGTTGATACACAGAAAACAGAGTTTCTAGCACAAAGTAGATATTTTTAAAAGTCAGCCAATATTACTAATATCAGAAAGCTTTATTTTCTGATTATTCTGTTTACCAAAATTTTACTGCTTATCAAAAGAATTTAATCAATTATTCATATTCTGATCATTTCATAGTCTCTTATATTACTTATTTTGAAAAGCAAGTACAAACTTCCAGAAATGTGATTGAAAATGTTAGAAATTAATTTACTATAGATTTTCAATGAATTAAACACTAAGAACTAACATTCAACATTCCTTTCATTAAGGCAAAAAAATCACTTGTGGCCAAACAACATACTGTGAGCACATACATTGTCAAGATGCAACTAACATATGGGAGATGTTTTAGAATGAAAATACAGTAACTATAATTGAATAAAATTATTTTTGATTTACTTTTTATAATTACAGTAAATGCATATATTTACTTCTATCACTTTGGCATTTTATATATGGTACTTTTGATTTTTTAATAATAATTAAACAGTAACATTAAAACAATAATGGTAATTGCTAAGGCTTATACAGCAGTTACTAGTTAATAGACACAAATTTACATTCTTTACATCTATTTACTACTATAATACTTGTAATATTCCTATAATTTAAGTATATTATTGTTCCCATGATGATAATAAAAATGAAGTAATTGAGATACAGGTAACTTGAATAATTGTCCAAGGTCACACACCTAGAAAAGGGGCAGGACTAGGAATTGACAAAACACTCTCACACAAATCTACCTACTGACATTTCTTTATCTACATTACCATGCAAAATAGAATATATTCTACAACAGTCCATTTATCTATGCCTTGATTTCTCTAGTCATCTGTATATCTCAATGTCTTCCGTGACACTCATTTATTATTTCAAATCTTTAAAGTTCAGTAGCTTTCAACAATATTCTTGCTAGCATGCGAACATATCTGTATTCACCCATGCTCTCCCTCTCTAGTGCTTTGTAACACTTGGTCATCGTGATAAATATGTGCAGTACCTACAGACACAAACATTAGCATTGCTTTGGCAATGATGACATTAGAATATGGCACAACCTACCTGCTTTCGTTGTGTGTTATGATGTTGACAAACGTTGGCATAGATCACAGTTAAGTTTGAATTATTATTATTATTATTGAGATGGAGTCTCACTTTGCCTTCCAGGCTGGAGTGCAGAGGCACGATCTCAGCTCACTGCAACCTCTGCCTCCCGTGTTCAAGCAATTCTACCTCAGCCTCCTGAGTAGCTGAGATTACAGGTGTGTACCACCACACTCAGCTAATTTTTGTATTTTTAGTGGAGATGGCATTTCACCATATTGGTTGGTCTCAAACTCTTGACCTCAGGTGATCCAACTGAGGCCTCAGCCTCCCAAAGAGCTGGGACTAAAGGCGTGATCCACTGTGCAAATTTTTAAATGAATAAAATATTGTCATTGAGGTTGTACCTAAGTTGAAGGTTACATATATTTAGAGCAAATGCTTTGCAATTCCAACTGCACCATATGTATTTCATTTCCCATTACCTATATCACCAACATTTAGTTATTATTCTGTAGTAAAAATAATTTTTTTCATGCTGTGTATTTCTTACATGTCCCTTTCTTTGATAAAGCTCAAAATAAAGAAAGTTCATTTGAGTTCTACATGACCAGGCAGGAAGGATACGGAAAAACATGCCTATGGGATAGGAATATTTTTATTATATGAAGTATATAGAAATTACATGGCAAGGCACATTTGAATAAATGATAATACCTCTAAAAAGTAAAGGGAAGTGAAAATTATCTCCAGCTCTTTGCCCTGCTTCTGTTTGTAGTAGTTTTTTTTAAACAAACAAACAAAAACAAAAAACCATGCAACTTTTACAACCTACTATACAAATATAATTATAGTAAAAGTTGATTTAACATTTTTTTTTATATTATACTTTAAGTTCTAGGGTACATGTGCACAATGTGCAGGTTTGTCACATATGTATACATGTGCCATGTTGGTGTGCTGCATATTTCTAAGCCTGATTTATTTTTAAACCAATTGTAATGAAGATTCACAAGCAAAATAACTTTAGTCTTGTGGTTCCCGAACTGCCATCCTGTGTGCAGCAATGTATTCAAAAGGCACAATGGGATATTTTTAATTTTCTAGGGAAACACAACAGTACCTTTGGATATCCACGACTTCTACTATTAACTTTTTGTGCTTAACGACTTAATAAAAAGAATTGCTGGAAATTTATTTTAGCTTAGGAATAATTTTGAAAAATTACGTGCACCATAAACCAAGGAATTATGGGAACCCCTGTTTTAGACACTTCCTTATATTATTATATTAGAATTTTAGTTTTAATGGATACTACAGGGCTAATTTATGTGTGTCAATTGCTAAACCAGAATCTGGCATGATTTGTTTTATGCGACCACCAGAGCAGGCACCAGAGAAAAGACAAGTAGGCGAGGTAAAAAGAAACTTTATTAGCTAGCCAATGTGAAGGAAGAAAGGGCCACCAAGTTCACTGGTCTCCGGTGGTGGAGGCCGAGGAAGTCGCTCCCGCGTTCTCCGGCGAGGTTCCTAGGTCCGCATATGAGGAGAGGCCGAGGAAGTTAGCGCCGCGCGCCTGCCAGGAGCGGCTTTTCTGTCTACGGCTTGGGAGTGGGAGGGCAATAGACGGGACACGGGCGTGTCGGGGGCATTCCGTAGGTGCGGCCAGGTAAGTTTCCGCTTATGCCATGTTGCGCCTGCGCAGTTGGTCTGTATTGTTCCGGGGCGTGGGCTGCATTTTCCCGCGCGCGGGTAAGTTGGTGATGAAGAACCCGGAAATGCGCCATCTTAGTCGTCTTTGTCCTCTCCCCCCGTCCAGACGTGGCATGCGTATGGTGAGAATTCATCTGAAGGTAACAACAATTGAAACATGCTGTACCAATCCTCATGCCCTATTTCCCAAGCAGGTCTGTATCATTAGAGAAAAGGAAATTAATTGGTTCTCTCTACAGACTCTCTGTTTATGTTCTGTCAACAAAGTGTAGAGATCAGAAACCACCTTTTAACATTTTCCTCTTGCATGGTAATTGTTAAAAATCCACCCCCCAATGGCTTCCATTATTCTGCTAGGCTACTCTTTCCTTTTCACATATTTGTTTTCCCATTATTTTTCTACTATGCATTTATCCAGAAGTTTCAGTGTGAATTAATAGCTTTTCTTTCAAAGAAAAAATATTTCTTACAGGGTATGTTTTCATATGCAGCACTAGAGAAATAAACCCAACAAACTCCGTGACATAACATGCAAGCTAGAGTAATACACTCTGTCGACGAAATTAATAAATCATCATAATATCAGATCCATCTCTAATTATAAAGACTTCTTCCGAGGGCCTCATGTTTCTTAGAGACCTATCATCTCCTCTTGTACTTTCGATAAATCTCAGATGTGTCTTAAGCTGTATATAATTATGTGACTTCAGATTGTGTATTTGAAACAAATTCCAGTTGAGTGAAGACTCTTAATACCTAATGATGTAGGAGCAAAGCACCAAGAGGGTCCCCTATTGTAACTACTTTGACAACCCCATCTTTTAGTGCTGAAATTCAGCTTTTTGGAAATAGCTACTTTGCAGTTCCATGGAATGAAACTCAATTTGTGTCACTGGCTGCTGTGCTGTAAAGGAGAATTTCAATGCCCTATTGAGTACTAAGTCTTTTTGTTAGTTTGTTTGCATGTTTGCAGAATAATCTTTACACTGACATAATGACATAGCCATAAAATTTCCTGAATTGAACTTTTGCTTCCCTCTGGAAATGATGAGATTGGAAGAAAAAAAAAATTAGTGTAAAACAAATGAATACAAAACAGAGTCTTCTCTGTAATTAAGGATACACGGGGCTCATTATTGCAATGTAGGAAGGGTATACCCAAGAAAAGATTTAAACATCCCTCAGTAAAACTGTGGAAGAAAACTCTGCTAGATGGTGAGAAATAACAACAGAGAACTGAGAGTGAACAGTTCTAGGAAGGATAAACACTTCCTGAATGTTAAGCTAATTTTTAAAAATTATGATCTGGTTATTTTAAAAATGTTAATCTATTACATTAGACCATTTTGTATTGCTAGAAAGGAATACTTGAGACTGAGTAATTTGTAAAGAAAAGAGATTTATTTATTTAGCTCACAGTTCTGCAGGTTGTACAAGAAGCATGGCACCAGCATCTGTTCCTGGTCAGTACCGCAGGAACCTTTCACTCATGCTAGAAAATGAAAAGGCGCAGGCGTGTCACATGGCAAGAGAGGGAGCAAGAGCGAAGGGAGCAAGAGAGATGCTAGTCTCTTTTAAACAAGCAGCTTTCCCATTAACTGAAAGTGTGAAGACTGACCTATTGCCATGGGGAGGGCACCAAGTCATTCATGAGGGATCTTTCTCCGTAACCCAAACACCTCCCACCAGGCGTCACCTCCAACACTGGGGATCAGATTTCAACATGAGATTTGGAGGGGACAAACATCCAAACTACAGCATCTATTAAAATGAATTTTAGTTACTGGAAACTAAAAAAGAACATATCTCAATAAAAATCTACTCCAAGAGATCTACTTTTTAAAAAAGGTTAAATAAATAAATGCAGGCATTTTACGGATTTTTAATGCAGAGCTCTTATTTCATGATCTTTATCGCATGT
>NW_012102998.1:628717-630959 GCF_000951045.1 Mandrillus leucophaeus | reverse complement strand
CTCCTGCCTTTGCCTCCCAAAATTTTAGGATTACAAGCATGAGCCACAGCACTCAGCCAATATTATACAATTTAAACCTACGCTTACATTCCCGAAATTATTTTTATTTCTGTATTTTATTTTTAAATCATAATCATTACAGGCATTATAGTTTAACTTCTTTACTACTGTGAAATTTCCTACTTGAGTTCTGGATTTTGATTAATTTCTTAAAGAGTAGTTTTCATCCCAATGGAAACTCCTGTCTCTTTGATAATATGTCCCTGCAGAAAATAACATTTCCCAGAGAGCTAACTGTACTTTTAACTCTTTTCCACTCCAGAAAGCATAACGGAGGTGTAAACTATTTTCATCATGTCAGAATTATAGGCTACTATCTTGTTATTTTTTTATCTTGCAATTATATGTACCCTGCTATTTCTAATTATGGGTACTTTTCATTGATTTTGCCTAAAATATGGTGAACAATTCTGATTTATTGCATCATTGTTCTCTACTTCTACCTTTCTCTGTCCTCCTGCCTCCCTCTCTCTTTCCCTTTCTTTTTTCTCATCTCTTTCTCTCCTTGTTTCTCTCTTCTATGTCCTTCTTACCTTCTTCATCCCATCGTCTCTTGATTTATCTATATGTTTTCTTCATATTCTGAATTTTTGAAATTTCTTCTTTATACCAAACCAAAAAACATTTGTTCTTTTTTTCTAGTTGATAACAGTTATTTACTATCCATTTAAATATCCATTTAAGGGTGTACTGTTATTTACACCCTTAAATGGATATTCATTAATTTTCTGTTTCACTTTATTCCTTATTTCTGTCATCTCTGTGTTCATATTTGCCTCTATATCACCCTTTTGTCTCTCTGCTATTATTTTCTAGGACCATTCCCATTGTATTATTTTCTTAAGAAATAAGGCTGATGTTAATGTTTTATATATTGGAAGATGCTTGCAAAGATGCTTGTGCTCTTCTGACTCTAGCTAGCCCTGGAATTTTGCTACATATGGAAGGTAGCTGAAAGGCCATAATATTGCTCCCTATTATCAGTGATATTAGCTACTTTTGCCTTCTTAGGAAAAAAAATAAAAATAAAAACTCCATGGCATTTGGATGAGACTATGAATTACTGTCACAGTCTGCTTAGTTCCTAGTTCAGCTAGGTCTGAGTTCTTGTCCCATGACCAAGATCAATAAGATGCACAGACACTGAAGAATGAGTAGAGTAGGATTTATTAAGCAAAAGCAGAGCTCTTAGCAAAGAGAAGGGACGTGAAAGCAGGTTGTCAGAAATGGGGCTGAGTTCTAGTTCTTTCATGTGGCAAGAGCAAGGAAGTCTTCCATGGGTTCTGCCCAAAATGGGAGAAGAGTGTTGCACCTGCACATGCTTGGGGTTGGCCAGAGTAACACCATCTTGCTTATGACCCATGAGTGCCTTAGCAAACCCATGACAGGGAGGCAGGGAGGCAGGGAGGCAGGGAGGTGGGGTGCTAAAAACCACAATATTAATGTCATGTTAATAACATTATAATGAGTTGGATCAAGTTAAGGACATTTAGGTTGATTTATTCTGCCTGGGCCTAAGTTGGGACAGTCCCACCTGAGCAACAACCTGGCATAAGGGAAAGTTCTTAAGCACATTTCTTCCTGTGAGCTGCAGAGGGAGTGTAGGTGCTCTCCTGCAGGTGTCCCTGTGAACGTTTACCTTCTGAGACCTTCCTTCTCTATCTGCCTAACCAGCCTCTAACTGCCTCCTCTCTCATTACTTTAAATCTGACACTTTACAGACTTTTATGTAGTACAAATGTTCCATGGGAATGTTTTGCGTTCTCCTGTTCAGTCAGGTTGTCTGACTTAAATAAGATTTCTTAAAAAAAAAAAAATAGGTTATGTACTGGTGTTAAAAGCCACAATTCACCCAAATATACCTTTCCCCCACTGTGTTTCCTGTCTGCTCTCTTCCCTTGCTTGAAGTTTAGGGGTTGGGAATAAAATAAAAATATTTCATTCTATGTTTCTTAACCACAATCAAGACTGCACTTACAGAACATTATATTTGAGTCATAGATATCAATTTTTCTTGTTGACAAAGTTTTCTTTTCTTAGAATTAGGTTTAAAAAATGAGAGTTACTAAATACTATTTCTTCATTCTTTGAAAAGCAGAAAAGCTAAGATTATAAATAGGTAATCTAGACATGTGCTCCTCACTCCTTCCTATAAATTAAAAAGAAATATAATCTAGAGGCT
>NW_012102998.1:628274-628667 GCF_000951045.1 Mandrillus leucophaeus | reverse complement strand
TTCTTTATTATTTTATTTATTGACTATCCTACCACTCGAGTTCTATTTTTTACTGACAGATTTTCTAAACATTTTAGAATTTATGTCTTCTATTGGGGGAACTTAGCCCATTTAAACTCACTGTTATACTTGATATTGTGTACTTCGTTGCTAGTATTTGCTATTGTCTAATTCTTTAATGGCTTATATATTTATTTACTTTTCTCTATTGTAGTTATTTGTTCTTCTTGAATCCTGTTCATTCTTTTTGATTGTTTCAGTTTAATAAAATTTTTACTGAAGTGTAAATTGTCTACAAGTGCCAAGAAACTAAAAAAAAAAACTAATTACTTTTATTTTTCTATTTTTAAAGGAAGAAAAAATTCAATTTTAGTTCAAAAATAATCTTCAGTC
>NW_012102998.1:627670-628224 GCF_000951045.1 Mandrillus leucophaeus | reverse complement strand
TTCTTTATTATTTTATTTATTGACTATCCTACCACTCGAGTTCTATTTTTTACTGACAGATTTTCTAAACATTTTAGAATTTATGTCTTCTATTGCGGGAACTTAGCCCATTTAAACTCACTGTTATACTTGATATTGTGTACTTCGTTGCTAGTATTTGCTATTGTCTAATTCTTTAACAGCTTATATATTTATTTACTTTTCTTTATTGTAGTTATTTGTTCTTCTTGAATCCTATTCATTCTTTTTGATTGTTTCAGTTTAATAAAATTTTTACTGAAGTGTAAATTGTCTACAAGTGCCAAGAAATTAAAAAAAAAACTAATTACTTTTATTTTTCTATTTTTAAAGGAAGAAAAAATTCAATTTTAGTTCAAAAATAATCTTCAGTCTTTCCAACCCCACTCTTTGAAATGTAAAAGGTGTATATCTACTCTAAATAAAATACATTTAATATTGTACAGTTATTTATTTATGTATTTATTTTTGAGACGGGATATTGTCTTGTTACCATGCCGGAGTGTGGTGGCATGGTCTTGGCTCACTGCAGCATC
>NW_012102998.1:622642-624820 GCF_000951045.1 Mandrillus leucophaeus | reverse complement strand
TTCACTTTATTCCTTATTTCTGTCATCTCTGTGTTCATATTTGCCTCTATATCACCCTTTTGTCTCTCTGCTATTATTTTCTAGGACCATTCCCATTGTATTATTTTCTTAAGAAATAAGGCTGATGTTAATGTTTTATATATTGGAAGATGCTTGCAAAGATGCTTGTGCTCTTCTGACTCTAGCTAGCCCTGGAATTTTGCTACATATGGAAGGTAGCTGAAAGGCCATAATATTGCTCCCTATTATCAGTGATATTAGCTACTTTTGCCTTCTTAGGAAAAAAAATAAAAATAAAAACTCCATGGCATTTGGATGAGACTATGAATTACTGTCACAGTCTGCTTAGTTCCTAGTTCAGCTAGGTCTGAGTTCTTGTCCCATGACCAAGATCAATAAGATGCACAGACACTGAAGAATGAGTAGAGTAGGATTTATTAAGCAAAAGCAGAGCTCTTAGCAAAGAGAAGGGACGTGAAAGCAGGTTGTCAGAAATGGGGCTGAGTTCTAGTTCTTTCATGTGGCAAGAGCAAGGAAGTCTTCCATGGGTTCTGCCCAAAATGGGAGAAGAGTGTTGCACCTGCACATGCTTGGGGTTGGCCAGAGTAACACCATCTTGCTTATGACCCATGAGTGCCTTAGCAAACCCATGACAGGGAGGCAGGGAGGCAGGGAGGCAGGGAGGTGGGGTGCTAAAAACCACAATATTAATGTCATGTTAATAACATTATAATGAGTTGGATCAAGTTAAGGACATTTAGGTTGATTTATTCTGCCTGGGCCTAAGTTGGGACAGTCCCACCTGAGCAACAACCTGGCATAAGGGAAAGTTCTTAAGCACATTTCTTCCTGTGAGCTGCAGAGGGAGTGTAGGTGCTCTCCTGCAGGTGTCCCTGTGAACGTTTACCTTCTGAGACCTTCCTTCTCTATCTGCCTAACCAGCCTCTAACTGCCTCCTCTCTCATTACTTTAAATCTGACACTTTACAGACTTTTATGTAGTACAAATGTTCCATGGGAATGTTTTGCGTTCTCCTGTTCAGTCAGGTTGTCTGACTTAAATAAGATTTCTTTAAAAAAAAAAATAGGTTATGTACTGGTGTTAAAAGCCACAATTCACCCAAATATACCTTTCCCCCACTGTGTTTCCTGTCTGCTCTCTTCCCTTGCTTGAAGTTTAGGGGTTGGGAATAAAATAAAAATATTTCATTCTATGTTTCTTAACCACAATCAAGACTGCACTTACAGAACATTATATTTGAGTCATAGATATCAATTTTTCTTGTTGACAAAGTTTTCTTTTCTTAGAATTAGGTTTAAAAAATGAGAGTTACTAAATACTATTTCTTCATTCTTTGAAAAGCAGAAAAGCTAAGATTATAAATAGGTAATCTAGACATGTGCTCCTCACTCCTTCCTATAAATTAAAAAGAAATATAATCTAGAGGCTTGCTAAAATATTTTGCAAGATACTGTGGTGTAGTAAAGACCACAAAATTTAGAATCAAAGAGGTCAGGGTACTAGACTCCATTCTGAATATATGACTTTTGTTCAATACACACCCTGATGATATTCGATTTACCCTTTTCTCTCTCATAGAATTGTTGTGAATTCAATGCCAAGTACTCATTTACTTCAAGTCACACGTAATAACCAGGATTTTTAAGTAATGCTTTACTTTTGCTTAAAAGATATTAAAATCAAAGAGTTGTATCTTTGTATCTCCTAATAAAATTAATAGCCAAACTTTTCTACAAATGATTATAAACGTCACTGTGATGATATAAATCTTAGAAGAGAATAGTTTCAGATTAGAGGAATAACCATTTCTCATGACTTCAGAGAAAGACAAAGCAAAAATAAAATCCTAGAAGGTAAAGCCATTGGGGGGCCCTATGGGCAATAAGAGAGCCAGATTTGTGTGGCTCTTAAAGGTGTTTCTCTGAGGATTATTGATGACAATATCTATCTATTACATATTGATTTCTGGTATGCCATTGCTTTGAGTCTTGCAGACATGAAAGGAAGTAGCTTACATTATAAGTGTCATGATGACAAACATAAATAAAACAAGTTCTGAATAGCTTTTGGGGGGAAATTATATTTTACGTGGTGATTATGAGTGTGCTTTTTGTTTTCTATAACTTCAATTTGGCATGTTTTTGCAGTTGCTGGTAC
>NW_012102998.1:614899-622082 GCF_000951045.1 Mandrillus leucophaeus | reverse complement strand
GAACTGGCGTGTCCTCATTTTCCTGTTTCACCTTTCCTCTGCTGCTTTGTGAATTTTGGGCTTCACTGGATATGATTCTAGAGGTTCTCATAACCTTTATATGGTCACTATGTCATATATTGTTGGTAGAATTTTCTGTAAATTCCCTCTTATATAAAAATTTTATCTAATTTTTTAAATATATTTTTCTAATTGCCTTCCCCCCAGAAGTAAATTTGTATTTTTAATTAAACAGAGAATTCTTCTAAGAAGTAAAGAGAAATTAAAAAGCTAGTAGAAGGAAGACATTTCTTTAATAAATCTCATAGTTTCTGCTTTGAAACTAATTGCCATATTGAATTAAATGGATATTTTTGCACACACATACATGAAGATATATACACACCTATTTTGAACTTAAAAAATGATTGTATATTATAAATGACAGAAACCTCTATGACATAGTGTTTGGCTATACAGAGTTCACACTTTGGCTTTAGTTAAATTCATCTTCTGAATAGTTATATTCTATACCAAAAAACTAGAAGCAAATATTACAAACCATCAAGGCCATAAGTATTTAATTATTTGCCCACATGCCTTCATGGCTTTGACTATGCTAATAAAAGACACAAAGTTTCAATAAGTATTTAAGTATTTATGAGCACAAAAGTTGAATAAACAGAGAATTAAAATACAGTTCTTTAAATCCTCTCAGCAATGTATGAAAAAATTGACTTTCATTTACATTTGATATGTAATACCAAATATTCCATAAATACAGATATATAGGTACAGATAGATGATAGATGACATAATATTAATAGATACAGTGATCGATGCAGAGACACACGATCTGAAACAGGATCTACAATCTACAATCTGTAGGCCAGGTTCAGTCACCACATCTTTCTGTAAATCTAGCTTTGTAGAAACACAATCATGCCCGTGTGTTGTTTCGTCAATGGCTGCTTTCGCAGAGTGAGAGATGACAAGGTTTGCAAAGCCTAAAATATTTACTAGATGACTCTCTAGAAAACTTTCAGAAAATATTTGTGAACATTTGTTCTAGAACAAATGCTTTTTGCAATGACATAAGAAGCTTGGACTAAAACAATGACCATTTATCTGCATTCTCTGTTCTGGAATGAAAGCAAGTTACTCTCACTGGTTGTTCTATTCCACATGGGCTTGGCTTAGATTATCTACTGGACGGAGTACCCTTAGCTGGATTTGGAAGATCCAAGAAACAACTTCACTCATGCAGTTGGTGCTTCACTGCTTCTCTACAAAGTCTCTTTGCACCCTTCCCTTCTCTTGCCTCATCTCCTCTTTCTCACTGCACCCAGCCTATATTGGCTTCAGGTTTCACAGTGTGGTAGTCTAGGGCATTCAGACTTTATATGCCAGCTGCTTCAATAAAGGGTCTTTCAAAAGGAGAATTTGAAAGTTTCGGGGTTTTTTTCCTAGATTTAGTTGTCATAAAAAATAGCTTCTACCACTTTCTTTCTTTTTTTTCTTTTTGAGACTGAGTTTCGTTCTTGTTGCCCAGGCTGCAGTGCAATGGCGCGATCTTGACTCACTGCAACCTCCGCTTCCTGCGTTCAAGCAATTCTCCTGCCTCAGCCTCCCGAGTAGCTGGGATTACACGCATGTGCCACCACGCCCAGATAACTTTTTTTTGTATTTTTAGTGGAGACAGGGTTTCTCCACGTTGGTCAGGCTGGTCTTGAACTGGGTCTGCACAGACCATAAGGCCAGTGCAGATACAAGGAGAGGGGGAAAGAAAGATACTTTTTCACAGGAAACTAGCAAAGTCACATTAAGGAGCACCACTTGTGATGAGAAGTATTTTTGCACCAATCTTTAGAATCACCATCTACCAGAAGGATGCTTAATGACACAATCTTTTATATTCTGGCAGAGTTCTTCATCCCATCACAGAATGTTAACTAAAAGTGTGTAGAAAGCTAGCCAGTCCAAGGAACACATTGAGAAGTACTGACTTTGATCCTAGAACACTACAAAGAATTCTAAATTTTTTGATGATCTTAATGAGATAATTTAACATACTCATTTTATGTTGGATTATATATTTATATGTAGAAAACATTTTAGGAAAGATGTATTAATAAATTTCTAGTAAATGTATACTCAAAATTGCATTTCCGAAATATATTTTTCCCAAACGAAATATTATTGAAAATTCGTCTTTGCTTAATCAAATTCTTAATACTTAAAAAGCTGGATATGGATTTGTGAAAGCAACCTTCATTCTTCTTAAAAAAGTATTCTTATACTTCCATTTAATTTGAGCTTATGCTTACTATATGTTACTAAAATTGACTGAAATAGACAATTTTTATACAAAGATGTCTGAGGTCTAGTCATAATGACCAAAACTATAGATCATAATCTCTCAAGTAATTTCAAAAGACTTCACTCATGTGTTTGGTGTCTCAACACCAAAATGATAAGCTCTGAAAGGAAGTGAGCTGCCAATATTTGACAAATAATATTCCATAAAGTAAAATATTTTTACTTACAATAACCTGAAAAAATGAAAAAAAAATCCATTTAGTTCTTAAAGTGATCAATTGTATATTTTCCATATTTCTATGCCACATGGGATGTTAGGAATTTTTAATTATATTGTGGATAGCTTTGAGATCTTTTTTTAATAAGTTGATTCACGAATAAATTTAAAAGAATACAAAGTTTAAAAAACCTATAATTAAAATTGTTCTTGTTAGTAAACATGGAATAAGGTATTAAAATAAAACAATATTACATAAAGAATTATTTGAAATTTACATAGCATGTGATATATATATATAACCTTCCAAATGGTCTATGTGTCTGATTTCATTATATAATTTGAGGTGAAGATTATACATTCATTATGAGAGTAAAAACTATATATTAAAAGATTTTTGTTCAGAGAAAGACTAAGAAAATTATATCAGGAATAATTTGTACAGTCATGTGTTTCTGGGACTCTCCATGAAGTGGCAATTTAGCAATGCTTTCTCAAAGTGATGACTGACCAAAGCCATAAAATGTGTCCTAAGAAAAGTGTTTTTTGAAAACATGTTTTAGAGGTCTATACCCTTGAATAAGAATTTTAGCATGGAATACAGTAACCATTTATTTATCATATATTTGCATACCTGTGAATGTAGACCTAGTGATGTTTTGTACTCTGGAAGAAGCATGTGGCTGCCACATCTTTATCTTTGTTTTAGTATTTGCCCTCTGGCTGTATTCATGGACATGGCTATCCAGGATGCTCCCACACACATGCCATTTTTGACTAAATGGGTTTAAATATATACTTGTAAATTCCGTAAAGAGTTGACTTTGTCTTCTGCAAAAATAAATGAGTAAAATGGTTCCCCAAATTTATTTTTTTTACTAATCACCTCCTATGGGCTTAATAGGAAAACAATAAGCACTGAAAGAAAGTGGGCAAATAAACTGAAAAACAAAAAAAAACTTGGAAAAGTATAATATGTTCAAAAAATTTAAACTGTGTAGTATACGGGAACATGTCACTGCAGCAGAAAGTTTGAAAGTTGTGATATCCATGCAAGTCCTACCATAAATGCTAAGATGAGACGTAAGAATCAGAAATGTAACTAGAACGTTTGTAAGAGCCTCTCAAGCATTTGTTGTCTGTTAATGAGATTCCAGTGCTTATTTGTAGCAGTTTTATGTTCCCAGAGCACAGAGAGTATGGTAACAGAGAATGAGAAGGTGAAACATACACCCACACACCAACCCGGCCATGTCTAAGCAGCACTCCTGTCAGTATTAAATTTAATAGGAGTAACACACAAATTCATGTGTAGGTATGATTACATTTAGAGGGCACTACTCTTAGCAATATGCTGTGATATGTGGCATGAAGGCTCACCAAAGAGGTCAGTGTCCTGTGAAAATACTACTTTACATGACAAAAAGGGATTAAGGTTGCAGAAGGAATTAAGCTTGCTCATCACCTGACTTTCTGAGATGAAAATTATTCTCATAATAATTTGATGCTGGGCCCAACGTGATCATTTTTTTAAAATTGGAAGACGGAGAAGAAAGTGTTTGACTCAGAGTAGTGTGATGTGAGAAAATATGGCTCACTGTTGCTGGCTTTGAAGATGGAAGGGAGTCACTAGCCAAGGAATCACGGAAGCCTCTAGAATCAAGAAAAGGAAGGGATTGAACTCTCCCCGAGAGCCTCCGGAATGCAGCCCGTTGACGCCTTGATTTTAGCCCCGTGAAACCCATTCAGCACTTCTGATCTCCCTTGGTGCAATATAATAAAGTAGGGTGTGCTAAGCCCCTAAGTTTGTGGTTATATGTTACAGCAGCGATACAAATCTAATAAATAGGTTTTGACTTACCCAGATACACTAAGCGCAGACTGCATCCTTCTGCCCAGGCTGTGAATGACCCAACAAAAACTTAATGGAGACCTTTCCCCCTTACCTGTTCCCCCACTTCTTTAAACATTGTTTTGCCCTCATTTCTGCCATGACTTACCCTCTACTGACTTCCCCACAAACACATGGAAAGTCTCTTAGAATAGCCTTCTTTGTACTGCAGCTACTGGACAGTTATGATCTTTGAATGTTTACAGTGTTGACTAAGAAAAAATGTAAAAATCAAATGAAGAAGGAATACCAGCTTTGAAAGTAAACTGCTACGAAGTCTGCCAGGATTTTACTTCTAATTACAACAATAAAAATTGAAAGGCTGTTCATTCTGAAGAAAAAAATAAGTTTTTTCGCCACTACTACCAGAACCCAGCTGATTCTGGAAACTATAGAAGTGTGGAAAAAGAAATATAAAGGAAATATTTTTCTTTCTACGTGAGAGAATGTACAGAAATGCAACACACACACACACACACACACACAGAATTGAACAGAAATATTCTGGTGCCTACAAGCTTCCTGCAGGTTAATTCCCGCTGTGGTGGGAACTGGCCTGATTTGCACTGACATGCAATGCTCTTCATAGACAAATGCCTCCTGTAGAGAAGTGCCTTCTGGTTGCTCCTGTTTGGGACAGAACATTCTATTGCACATACTTGGTTACATCTTATTTATCGTTAGACACATTTTTAGATAGAAAACATTCTCCATTTCCATCATTACAACTTTTGTTGAGATTCCAAAATAAATTATCCATGCTATCATACTCAGTCACAGTCAAACAATAAATATGGTAGTATATTAAAAAAATAAGATACATGACGAATGACAATAAAAGGCGAGAGCACTATTCTCATTAAATTCAGAGAGCCAGCTCTGGGATGTGTCAGATGTGATATTTGATGACAATAACTGCAATTAATCTTGCATAAAAATTTGCCTAATCCTGTAATGTAGACACTTTATTTTTTTATCATCTAATAGCTTATTCTGAAGTGAAAAGAAAGCATTTGTCAACTAGGTCAAGGGGAGTAAGAAAATTGGAAATGTTAAAAAACATAGACAAAGAATGTACACAGAATAAAGCCAGTAACTTTCAGCACGTTGTGACCCATTTGAAGACAACTATTAAATAAGTTTAATTTCATTTAACTTTTAACTCATGTCAGCCTAACAATATATTGACATTAAAGTAACATGTAACTTGCTGTTCTCACACACGCACAAGAATACACATAGAAGCATACATATGCAATTTTTCAATGTTCTATAAGAACTATTATTTATGTAGTTATAAGCTGATGCTAAATTATAAATGGTGAATGGTATTAACATATGTCATAATTTAAGACTATCTCTAAGAGCAGCACTATTGGTTAACCCATTTTAAAAATAATGCATCAGAGGCTTTCACATATGATTTAAGACTCACAGATGTATTTTAGATTTGCAACATTATCAACAAAGCAGCACCTTTTAAATAAATAATTAAAAATTCCTCATTTGAAACATGCATTATTAATGAGACACTTTGATTAATATTAAGAATAGGCATTTAATTTGTGAAGCACACCATATACACACAACAACAATGCACTAGTCATAAGTATACAACTTGATGAGTTCTCACAGTTTGCATGCCTACATAACACTGCATAGATATAATGGAGTAGGCAATGTTTTATATCATGCTTTTAAAGCAACAATAAAGTTTTGATTCTCCAAAGAGGAAAGAAGATAAAATCTAAAATATGTTAAATAAAATATCATTGCAACCTTATATAAATTAGAGAAAAAAGAAGAAGAAATGATATTCTTTTGAAAACAGTTATCTGAAAATAAAGCAGAGAGCCAGCCAAAGAAACCAGTGCAGATATGCTCTGAGCATTGACAGTTGTTAGACTAAACACCAGGGAACTGTTGATGGGGAATGTAGTGGATCTACTATGTTGAATATGAAGGAATCAACATGTATTTATGAAATGTGATATTTGTACTAAATTAGACAAGAAAGAGGACTCAAGAAAGGGTTCTCCATGAATGGAATTATTTGCGTTACAGATCAAATTTTAAGGTTGGCTTGCCTGATGTTGTTTAGAAAGCAGAATTCTAATATTATGAGAGTTATTATTTTTGTTCTTTCTAGAGTACCTGAAAATTAAACATCAAGGAAAAACAGAGCTTACATTTAGAAATTGGAAGGAAATCTGTGAATCACAAGAATACTTTTTGATTTTTTTTAAACAGCTTCACATGAATTAACATAAGTGAATTTGAAAAGCAGCCAAATAAAACCCATGAATATTATTTTGTTTTTTGTTGTTCTTTTCTTCTAAAAATAATGATTGGATATAAGTATAAATTCAGACTTCTCAATACTTAGCTCTCAAAGCGTGACCCCCAAACAGCAACACGCTCAGGCCAAGAATTTTGAATTGTTTTTATTTCTCTCAAAAAGATGGATTCTCTTAGAATATTCTTAGTCCATTCTCTTACCATACAGTGACTAATGAATTACCACAGGAGCTTGTTTACCATCCAGTTTCCTGGACCTTACATTCAGAGGCTCTGACTTGATAAACCTGTGTTGCAACCTGGAATTCTGAATTTGTAACATATCCCCCCCAGGTAATTCTGTGGAGAATAATTCAGTTAGTAGTAACTAGTAGCAATAATTCAGAAATAAAAGTACTTTGATTCATGGCATTGACTATAGATATCATTTCATAGCATTTAATGATTTGGCCAAAAGTTTTAATTGCATTGCTACTCTA
>NW_012102998.1:611808-614849 GCF_000951045.1 Mandrillus leucophaeus | reverse complement strand
CCTACATAACACTGCATAGATATAATGGAGTAGGCAATGTTTTATATCATGCTTTTAAAGCAACAATAAAGTTTTGATTCTCCAAAGAGGAAAGAAGATAAAATCTATAATATGTTAAATAAAATATCATTGCAACCTTATATAAATTAGAGAAAAAAGAAGAAGAAATGATATTCTTTTGAAAACAGTTATCTGAAAATAAAGCAGAGAGCCAGCCAAAGAAACCAGTGCAGATATGCTCTGAGCATTGACAGTTGTTAGACTAAACACCAGGGAACTGTTGATGGGGAATGTAGTGGATCTACTATGTTGAATATGAAGGAATCAACATGTATTTATGAAATGTGATATTTGTACTAAATTAGACAAGAAAGAGGACTCAAGAAAGGGTTCTCCATGAATGGAATTATTTGCGTTACAGATCAAATTTTAAGGTTGGCTTGCCTGATGTTGTTTAGAAAGCAGAATTCTAATATTATGAGAGTTATTATTTTTGTTCTTTCTAGAGTACCTGAAAATTAAACATCAAGGAAAAACAGAGCTTACATTTAGAAATTGGAAGGAAATCTGTGAATCACAAGAATACTTTTTGATTTTTTTTAAACAGCTTCACATGAATTAACATAAGTGAATTTGAAAAGCAGCCAAATAAAACCCATGAATATTATTTTGTTTTTTGTTGTTCTTTTCTTCTAAAAATAATGATTGGATATAAGTATAAATTCAGACTTCTCAATACTTAGCTCTCAAAGCGTGACCCCCAAACAGCAACACACTCAGGCCAAGAATTTTGAATTGTTTTTATTTCTCTCAAAAAGATGGATTCTCTCAGAATATTCTTAGTCCATTCTCTTACCATACAGTGACTAATGAATTACCACAGGAGCTTGTTTACCATCCAGTTTCCTGGACCTTACATTCAGAGGCTCTGACTTGATAAACCTGTGTTGCAACCTGGAATTCTGAATTTGTAACATATCCCCCCCAGGTAATTCTGTGGAGAATAATTCAGTTAGTAGTAACTAGTAGCAATAATTCAGAAATAAAAGTACTTTGATTCATGGCATTGACTATAGATATCATTTCATAGCATTTAATGATTTGGCCAAAAGTTTTAATTGCATTGCTACTCTACAATATATGTAAATATGCAGCCCAAGTATACACTATTTGAAGCTGCATTAATTCTTCCAACATACCATAGTGCTTTTAAATTTATTTTTAATTTAGCTAATGTTCTGTATCTCTGCTCTAAGGAGTTAAACATCGAGACAATCTGAAGTTAATGAATTACCAACAAATACCATGAACAAATTGAGTTTCCTTATAGACAGATGAGGCATAAATAAATGTTAACATTAACTTAATCATGGCCTATTTTATGCAAGATATGTTTCTAGGTGGAATAATGATTAAAAATGTATGTTCTGCTGTTGGGAGTCACTCATGATGGTGGCAGAAATATTAAAGGGAAATATTAGGAAAATTATGGGAAATAGTCATAAACCTTTTGGAAGGCCGAAAAGTTACATAGCTTGTAATAATTGAACAAGCTGAAGGCAGCCGCTTGTTACTTTTGAGCATTAGGTCATAAGGTAGATATTAGGGACAATAGAAGTTTCCCCAGTTAAGTCTGTTTACCCTACTTCCATTAACTAACCTTTCAGCCAGATGGCCCTCTTGGCGGGAGGTGGACTAGGGATATTGCCCCAGTGGAATTTACTTCAGACCTTGGTAACTGAGCTTTAATCATTCATAGAACTACTGTCTTAACCGTGTTAATTATCCACAAGTGTGTTTACTCAAAACTTCTGTTAATTGTATGCTAAATAAATGCCTGCAGTGCGAGCTGCTCAGGGCGGCCACAGAGATAAACCTCTCTTGGTGTGGGGGCAGTCAGACACTCAACTGGGCTGGAAAACCGAGTATCTGTGTGTCCGTGTGTGTTTTACTCATATGTCGTTTGGGTCAGGGTCTGAGGGCAGACCCCCGCAGCTAATGCCCACATGTGAGGAGCCTTACCTCATTCTACAGTCCTACGAAGAGGGTAGTGTAATGTCAAGTGTGGAGTATGTGTGTGTGTCTATGCCTGTGACTGTATTACTCTAGTAAGGCCACAAAGTGCATCTCTTGAAGAGATGATATTGAATTATAACAAAGTGACCTAAAGTTTGCATTCAGTAAAATAATCAGAAGTATAATGTTAGGTAACATTATACTTATAAAGTCTTTGCCAGGAAACAGGGAGATGAAAGAAACAGTCTGTATTGGGTATCAGCTCTGGATCAAGCAGTTTTTTATTGCTTCTCATCTATTATCTTCTTACACATTACCACCCAACATCACAACTTGTACTGGATAAATATTCTGAAAGAATGTGACTTAAGTGAGTCCCAAAGCCCCCAGATTAGAAGACCACTTTTCAAGGCAATTAGCATAGACACATCAAGGTGCAGAAACACCAAGTCCGTCTCTCTGTCTTAAGATACTTTTATTTTTTATGAGGGGACACCAATAATAAGCAATAAAAATAGGTTGACCAGGCCCAGTGGCTCACGCCTGTCTTCCCAGCACTTTGGGAGGCCGAGGTGGGCGGATCACCTGAGGTCGAGAGTTCGAGACCAGCCTGACCAACATGGAGAAACCCCATCTCTACTAAAAATACAAAATTAGCAGGCGTAGTGACACACACCTGCAATCCCAGCTACTAGGGAGGCTGAGGCAGGACAATCGCTTGAACCTGGGAGGTGGAGGTTGTGGTGAATCGAGATTGCACCATTGCACTCCAGCCTGGGCAACAAGAGCGAAACTCTGTCTCAAAAAAAAAAAAAAAACCAGGTAGAGACTGTATCATATTAAGAGGTGATACATGCAATGAAAAAATAAAGAGTAAATAAAGAGGAAAATCAAGGGGAAATTAGAGGCTGGGGACTACTGGAAGGGAGGCATCTTGCCATATTAAACAAAGTGGCCAGGACAGACCTTTTTCAGAAAGTGACTGGAACAAAGACTTAAAAGAGGTAGAAACAGCCCATCATATG
>NW_012102998.1:604375-610678 GCF_000951045.1 Mandrillus leucophaeus | reverse complement strand
ATATGGTGGGATGTGTTTGTATTGGGCTCAGGAAGTTGAGAGATATATGGTGGGATGTGTTTGTACTGGACCTGTTTGTGTTGAGTCCGGAGTTGAGGAATGTGCCTGTTTTCTTTCAATTATACCTAGAGAATTCAAGGAGAGTGGCCAGCCATGAGTGTTGGGGTGTGGGGATGCTAGCATTCTGTGACTCCCTTTTCCTCCTGCTTATGCAGTAAAAGGCCAGGTAGGGGGTTCAGGGCTGTGCATGCTCCTTTTTAAACTTCTTCACCTCCACCTGGAGGCTTGTGCAAACAATGAACAGGAAACTTTTCAGCTGTTTTTCCCTCAGGATGCCAAGTCCAGGAATGCAGCATCTCTTTTATTCTTAAGAGAGCAGCCAGAAACCTTGACATTTCTTTGTTTCTTTAGTTGGTTGCTTTATTAATCATACATGTGGCTGCTGTGGTGGTACATGGTTCTGCATTGTTTCTACACTGCTTCTAGTTATAGTCTAAGTCAGAAGGAGAATGACATGTTTTTCTGCCCAGAATCTCTCTGACAAGTATATGGTACATGATAGAATGGTCTCACCATAATCAGGAAAGCAAGATTATTATCCCTGTCCCCCAACACTAGCATAACCATAGAAATTCTGTTGCAAAATTTCTACAGCATGTGCTTTAACTACTCTACTGAAATGTATTTGGAAGTGATACAATCCTTTTTGTTTTCTAATGGAACTGTAATGGTCCTAATCAGTTTATTCAGGCTTGACCTCTATAAAGACAAACAGCTTCTTCTAATCTAGTCAGACATAGGCAGAGGAATGGAGCTGCAACTCTTCTCTCACCATATACAAAAATCAACTCAAGATAGATTAAAGACTTAAATTTAAGACTAAAACTATAAAAGCACTAGAAGAAAATCTAGAGAAAACTCTTCTAACCATTGGTGTAGACAAAGAATTTATGACTAAGACCTGAAAAGAACAGGCACACACACACACACACACAAAACACCAAAAATAGACAAATGGGATTTAATTAAATTAAAAAGCTCACCACAGCAAAATAGATAATCAACAGTGTGAACAGACAACCTGTGGAATGGAAGAAAATATTTACAAACTGTATATCTGACAGGGAACTAATTCCCAGAATTTACAAGAAACTCAAACAACTCAACAAAAACCTCCAGATAATCTCATTAAAAGGCAGGCTGAAAACATGAATAGACATTTTTCAAATGACCAACAAGTATATGAAAAAATGTTCAATATCATAAAGCATCAGAGAAATTCAAATGAAAATCAAAGAAGACATCACCTTATACCGATAAGAATGGCTATGAATAAAAGACAAAAAATAACAGATACTGGAGAGGATGCAGATAAAAGAAAACTGTTATACATGGTTTGTAGGAATGCAAATTAGTACAAACTCTATAAAAACTGGGATTTCTCAAAGAACTGGAAATAGAACCATCATATGATCCAGCAATGCCACTACTGAGTATATCTCCAAAGAAAAACAAATTATTGTAGCAAAAGATACCTGCACTTGTATGTTTAACACAGCACTATGCACAACAGCAAATATATGGAATCAACAACCTAAGTGCCCATCAAGGTGAAACTGGATAAAGAATAGGTGGTGCATATATATACAATGAAATACTATTATTCGGCCATAAAAAGGAATAAAACCATGTCTTTTGCAGCAATATGGGTAGAATTAGAGGCCATTAGCTTAGGTGAAACAACTCAGACACACAAAAACAAATACTGCATGTTCTCACATGTATACATGGGAGCTAAATAATGTGTACATGTGGAAGCAGTGTGTGGAATGATGGACAAGGGAGACTCAGAGTGGGGGAGCTCGGCAGGGTGACGGATGATGGAAGACTGCTTGGTGGGTACAATGTGCATTTCTCCAGTGATGAATGCACTGAAGGCCCTGACTTCACCACAATGTAATATGTCATTGTAGCACAATTGCATTTATATTCAAAATATATACAAAGACAACACACACATACACACACACACACACACAGACACACACAAAAGAAAAATCTAGGCAGAGAGACTGGGGTAATAGAAGATCTACATGACCCCAGGAAGAATTGGATTTGACTTTCTATACTCCTTGTCACTCATTGCATGACCTTGAGCAAGGTACTTTGCCTCTGACTCTCAGCTATATGTCTACGCCTGGCAAAATGATGCCTGCCCTTTACAATTTTTTTCACAAGAGAATTTCAGATAGGAGTGTCTATAGGAAATTGCTTTTAGATAAGAGGAATTGTGAATATAAGCATTGTCCTTCTCCCTCCTAACTCCAAACCTGATTTGTTACCTAACTTTAGTTGTTTCAGCCACCACAAGTGAGGTTGGACTGACCAGCAAGAGCAAATGGAGATGCTTAGCCAATGAAAACCAAATTTGGAGACACAGCCATGGTCAGGACAGCTTTACTGTCCACTTGCTTGACTTTCTTGTCAACCAGGTCTTCCTTGTTGTAAGACCAACAACCAATCAGGACAACAGGTCTTTCCTGTTGTAAGACCGACAACCAATCAGGACAACAGGTCTTTTCTGTTGTAAGACCAATAACCAATCAGGGAAAAGATAATGGAGTAACATGTCAGCGCAGGCTCACTCCAGTGTTGTGTTTGGCTTATTCATACATGCAATAGTCATTGCTCACAGAAGACTTACAGACCTCTAACCAATTCCATTGCTCTGGACCCCAAATGTATACAGCCAAGGTAAGTACCTTCTTGAAACTCACCCTAAATTAAGCTATATAGTCACTTTATTTTCAAGCCAAATTCAACCCATATAGTGACTGTTCCACTATTAAATTGTTGTAGCATTTTGTAAAAAAAATTTTTTTTTTTTTGCTTTCAACTTACTTTCTAATATCTTATTGAAATGGAGAACTGGGAGTCTTGCAGAATTACAGCATTTGAGATTTTGAGGGTGCAAGTCCATAAGACTTTATGGTTCTTGGCATTTTTATATGTATTTCCAAAAGAGAGTGAAAACAATTATGTCTAAGCTGTGCTATCAACACAGATGCCAATCTTGAGTATAAATTAAGGAGATAATGTTACTGCATGGGTGATAAGCTCTGAGAAGATCTCAGTCATATCATGAATCCCCAGTGGCTCTCATGTATGTGAACTCTTAGTGGATGTTACACATATTTTGTCATTTTTTTAAGCAAGTTATTTATATCATGAATTTACGAACACGAAAAACAGGGTGAGGCTAATATAGCAAACAAGCAACCCATTCTATTTTACTTCAATCCCCAAATGCCAGTAAAGTTTACTTCTCCTTTGACAGCTAGAAAATTGCAATTTGGAATGGAAAGCTTATCCCTGCAATAAAGATCAGCTAGTAAAGTTTTACAGAGAAATGAGAAATTTGGCTGCTGGTTGTATTTGAATCTTGTTGGAAAGGAGGCTCTCACCAGAAAAGGTTGTGCCCTTGATGTGTTAAGCAGGCTGTCCGCTTAACCCAAAGGTCTATTCAAACAGTTCAATCAAATTGTAAGCTGTCACAACAGCATCCAAATACATTAGGGCAATCCTGTTAACAGCTGAAAGACCTCGTCTAAGCACTGAGTTATGTTTATTCAGAAAAAAAGCTTCATTCCCAGCTGAGAAGCTGAAAATAGACCTCAGGTTAAAAAAGATAAGTTTTTAAATTGATTTTTGATTGTACTGATTCCAAATCTATGAACAGTGGCCCTCTAAGGCAGTGGTCTTCAAGATAGGGTCTTGTAAACTTGTTAGAAATGCAAATTTTTTTGCCGTGCTCAGGCCCTAGTGAATCAAACTCTAAAGGCATGCCCAGTGTTTTGCTTTTCAACAAAGCCACCAGGTGGTTCTGATTCAAACTGAAGCATAAGAAACACTTCTCTAGGAGTTCATATTTTTGGTGAAGCATTAAGAATACTGTGTTCATTTCCACAGTGAAAATGAATTTTGCAAATTGAATTTATCACGATCATTGAATAGGTTACAATTTTTTAGAAATATCTTTTTTTGTATAGTTACTGAAATGCAAAGCTGAATACTAGTGAATTAAATGTAACATTAATATGGATTGTTGGGATTGTTTATATCATCATGGAAAGGAAAACCAGGTAAAGTATAAGCTGATCATTATAATGTTGTTATTAGTAACAACAAGAAAAGAAATATGCGGGATAAATATCGCCTTCAAAAATGTGGGTGGTATTTCTTCACCAGAGAAAATGAAAATATATTACAAATCTATTTATACAGTAATTATGCCATCTTAATTTAGGTTGATTAACTCCAAGTAGTTGCATAAAGTCTGATAATATATTCTAAAATTTGTAGTATTGGTTCAGCATAGAAAATAACCACTTCCACACTTTAATATGGAAAGGACCTTGTTATTGCTTCCCAAGAGATCTGGGATGAATCTGGCCTCCCATTACTGTGTGGATGACTTTGGAAAACACCTTAACCCTTCTGAGCTTCTGAAGTTGAGGATTTTGAAGTTGTTTTGCTTTGTTTTGTTTGGATATTGAGTTGATAAAACCAAACTTGCACAGCTGGTGTGAGCAGTCCTGACAAAGGCAGTACAACACGCATCAGAGTAGCTGCCACACTCTGGCTGTGTCATTCATATTGCCTCTTCCTTTCGCTTTACCAGTGTTCTTTATCCCTGTTGTACACTTGCCATCTGTGATGCAAATCTTTCCAGGCATCTCTGTCCTTTGGTTCAGGCCTAGCTCACCTCCCTCAGCTTTCCTCTGCTCCTTCCTCTGTAATACATATTTCATCATGTGCAAGCAATCACATATCTTCAAACTTGTTCCTTATAATGATCATTTAATTTCCTCACCTTAATGAAATATGATAGCTCCACTTTGCTAGCAATTCTCTTCTCATGCCACAGAAAATTCTTGGCGTAGTTCTAACGTATTCTCTTATCTAGGTCATCTATCATGATCACTCTAAAGCCTTCCTATTTAAAAATGAATGCAATGCAAGCATGCAAACTACTTAGATCCTCCTCTTCTTTTTTTAACCATTCACTTCATAAGTGTCATGGGGTACTTTTATTTTTAATCTAGTCTTCATTTCCTGTGGGTATCCACACTCCCTAGGCAGACAATGTTCTCTAGTCGTCAGCTCCAATCTACTTTTGCCATATGTGACATTGAAACTAGCTTTCACTTTGTTCCTTAACATATCCCTCAAGGTTTTCTACTTTTGTGCATATTTTCATGCCATATATTGAATACAAATATCTTCATTTCTACAATATCCTCTAAAAATGCTATCCATTAAAGCCCAACTCAAATGTCATAATCTCCTATCATATATCATCTGTTCATTCTCTTGATTTAAACTGTAACTGCCTTATAATATATGCTACTTATGATAATGTGTTTTGCTATCATTTCACAATTGAAAGTATGTATTTACTCCAAAATGCATGCCTCTGTCTCTTTCCTTCTGTGTCTATACTTATAGCTAACCATATCTATTCTATATATTTGATATAGAATTCAAATTATAAAATAGCTATAAAGATGTAGATGGAATACCATAGGTATGTATTCTAGCTATATATGAAATTTATTGTATTCAAATGCATATGTGAATTTTTTAATGTTCTATAGAAGAACATTGGCACCATTTATCAGCCTTATAAGAAGGGAGCTCATTTAAAGACATTATAATCACAGAAAATGAAAAATAAAAGAAGTACTCCAAAAAGCATCTTTGTCATAGAGAGAGCTGATGACTTCTTACCAATGCACTCCCCTATGTGCTTAAAAAATTATTCAAAAGACTAAAAATCCCTGAGTTAATCACTAAGTATCTATTTTCCTTGTTGGATCTTGATTTGTGATACCTGACTGGTATCTATAGGCTACTGCTGACTGCCAGGACCCTACCTGTCAGCATTGTACTACATCTCCTATCTCGTTTATACCTGGGCTAGTGGCTTAGTCTTTATGCTTACTTTGCTGAGCCCATGTATTTACATTAGTCAGATTGGAATTTCAACTGGTGACTCTGGGTCTGGCATTCATTATGATTGTCTTTCAAAGAGGTAATAAAAATTTTAATTTTCATTAAAATTAATATGATACAAATAAAAATATGTTAGAAAAAACAAAAACAGGGGGACTTGTCATAATAGCTAACAAAATTTGTAATAATATGTAACAACTGATTTGTAAATACGAAATTTAAATTAATGTCAGATTATGGCAAACAATTTTGAATGTTTCTTACATTTTGGCTCACATCTATCCTCTT
>NW_012102998.1:601503-602895 GCF_000951045.1 Mandrillus leucophaeus | reverse complement strand
AGGTTGATTTAATGTTCTTGCTATTATGAATAGTGCTGCAATGAAGAAATGCATGCCTATGTCTTTATGGTAGAATGATTTATATTCCTTTGGGTATATACCCAGTAATGAGATTGGTAGGTTGAATGGCAGTTCTGTTTTTAGCTCTTTGGGGAATCTCCATACTGTTTTCCACAGTATTTGAACTAATTTACACTCCCACCAACATTGTGTAAGTCTTCCCTTTTCTCTGCAACCTCACCAGCATCTGTTATTTCTTTACTTTGTAAATAATAACCATTCTGACTGGTATGACATGGTATCTCATTGTGGTTTTGATTTGCACTTCTCTAATGATCCAGTGATATTGATGTAGTTTTTAAATGCTTGTGACCACCTGTATGTCTTCTTTTGAAAAGTGTCTGCTCCTGTTGTTTGCTCACTTTTTAATGAGGTTGTTTGTTTTTTTCTTGAAAATTTGTCTATGTTTCATATACATATAGGTGTTGGATATTAGACCTTTGTCAGATGCATAGTTGACAGAATTTTTCAAACTTTGAATGCATATTTTTATCACATTAATTCATTTACTGTATACTATCGAGTATCTATTTTGTTATCATCTGTGACATATGCTAACAAGAGTGAGGAAAACAAAATGAATATGAAGAACTTTATGCCTCAGAGAGCTCACAGTTATATGCACAAACACAAATGCACATCTAGGTTTACTAAATAGACTGGTTGTCTACTACTACATATTGTAGTAGGGATTAGGACTGAGATTTATTTGCATATTTTGTACTTCATTTTCCCCAAGATTAAGATTAATTTATAATGCTATTGTCTTTTTTGAGATATAGGATTCTATCTATATATGTCTGCCAAATAAAGCTTATTTATTGAGTTTTTCAATAAATAAGTATGATTTTAAGTTATAGTTATTATTTGTGATCTATTTACTACTTTTTAAAATCTCCCCCTATAGGGATTTGTCAATTTTTAAAATTCTGTCAATATTTCCTTTCTATAATTTTAGGGTATGATTCTTCAGGGTTTAAAATGAAGGATTATTACGTCTCCCAATAAGATGCCCCGTATATCATCTATATAGTGACTGACTATAAATCATGACATGTTCTGTATTAATTTCTCTTTTGTCTGATAGTAATACACTATTATGACTTTTTTTCAGAACAGTATATTCATGGAATAATTTATCCATCCTTTTAAGTTCAGCTTTTCTGAATTACTATGATATATGTGGATCTTTTATAAAGACTATACAGTGAAATTTTAATTTTTTTACTTCTGGAATTTCAGTATTTCAAGTAAGTTAAATCAGTTTTTATCTATTGTGATTACTAATGAGTTTTTGTTTTCTTATCCTTCAAGTTTTCTTTGCTTTCTCTC
>NW_012102998.1:599085-600563 GCF_000951045.1 Mandrillus leucophaeus | reverse complement strand
GGGGGACTTGTCATAATAGCTAACAAAATTTGTAATAATATGTAACAACTGATTTGTAAATACGAAATTTAAATTAATGTCAGATTATGGCAAACAATTTTGAATGTTTCTTACATTTTGGCTCACATCTATCCTCTTGAATATTTTTTCTCTTTCTCAGAAATCATACTGACTAAATTTAGAGATGAAATATTTGCTACTATTATAAAAATGCAATTGTCTTTACAGAATATATTATTTTCTGTATATTCAAAATACAGCCCAGAAGATTTAGGGGAATACTCTTCTTTCCTGTGTCCAACCTCCTGAAAAACAAAAGCAAACTAACAAAATCAACTTTAAACGAATAAGGCAGATGGGTATATTTGACTTTCACAGCTTTTGACTAGGTATTCATTTAAAAATTCATTTAGGTACAATTTTAAGATCTGCTTTAATAATAAAATTGATTAAATTATTAGTTTTAACCTTTAGGTTCAAGGGTACATGTGCAGGATTGTTATATAGGTAAACTTGTGTCACAGGGGTTTATTGTACCAATTATTTTGTCACCCAGTACTAAGACTAGTAGCCAATAGATATTTTTTCAGATCCTCTCCCTCCTCCCACCCTTTACTCTCAAGTAGGCCCCAGTGTCTATTGTTCCCCCTCTTTGTGTCCATGTGTTCTCATCATTTAGTTCCCACTCGTAAGTAAGAACATGTGGTATTGATGTAGGATTTTTCTTTTGGTCAGTTTGCAAGCTGGGACCCCCAGCCAGCGATGTCCCACCTGGGCCTAACTTGGTCACGCTACCTGCTGCAGGAGATGGTCACCCATTCAGTCAAGTCTTGCTTTTGCACCGGTTCCCAAGTTCCTGTCTAGCATCCAAGAAGAATGAGGTTGCTGACCATCAAACAGTGAGCAAGGCGGGAAGTTTTTTTGGGTGATGAAACAGCTTTCAGTGGGGAGGATATGTGAGGTAGTCCCCCTATCTGAAGTCAGTAAAACTCCTTTAACATGGCTGAGACTAGGGCTTTTATGGGCTCAGAATAGGGAATGTGTGCTGATTGCTTTGTGAGTATGCAAAAAAGTTTAAAGGAAAGACACCACTCAAAGGTGGGCACAGCAGTATAGAAAACGAATTAGGAAAGAGCAGGTATATGTGAAATAGGTGAAGGGTAGGGATCTATCAGAGGAAAGCACACCAAACAGGAGGACAGGTTTGCTGTCCTGTCTGAGGGCTTACCTAGGACTGTCTTTGGCTTGGAGGTTGGGTTTCACCGGGGACCCATCCTTATAGACCTAGGAATTTGGCTGCCTCTGGCCTCTATCAGTATTTGTTTTTTTGTTATTCCATTAGTTTGCTAAGGATAATGGCCTCCAGATCCACCCATGTTCTTACAAAGGACATGATCTCATTCTTTTTTATGGCTGTGTATACTCCATGGTGTACATGTATAACATTTGCTGTATCCAATCTGGCATTGATGGGCATT
>NW_012102998.1:590784-597340 GCF_000951045.1 Mandrillus leucophaeus | reverse complement strand
TTTTTTCAGAACAGTATATTCATGGAATAATTTATCCATCCTTTTAAGTTCAGCTTTTCTGAATTACTATGATATATGTGGATCTTTTATAAAGACTATACAGTGAAATTTTAATTTTTTTACTTCTGGAATTTCAGTATTTCAAGTAAGTTAAATCAGTTTTTATCTATTGTGATTACTAATGAGTTTTTGTTTTCTTATCCTTCAAGTTTTCTTTGCTTTCTCTCCTTTTGCTATCTAGTATATAATTTAAAAAATTATTTCTTCTCAACTATCTTGTTAATATTTTAGTAGTTATTTTAAATTTTAAAATCCACACTTGAGTCAATAAATGCTGTTTAATTTAATAATTAGAACAAAAATTAGGCATCATTACTAGTATTTCAAAATAATAAGAGCTATTAATGACAAACCTACAGCCAATATCATACTGAATAGGCAAAAGCTGGAAGCATTCCCTTTGAAAACCGGCACAAGACAAGGATGCCCTCTCTCTTACCACTGCTATTCAACATAGCATTGGATGTTCTGGCCAGGGCAATCAGGCAAGAGATAGAAATAAAGGCTATTCAAATAGGAAGAGAGGAAGTCAAATTGTCTCTATTTGCAGATGATATGATTGTATATTTAGAAAACCCCATTGTCCCAGCCCCAAATCTCCTTAAGCTGATAAGCAGCTTCAGCAAAGTCTCAGTATACAAAATCAATGTGTGAAAATCACAAGCATTCCTATACACCAATAATAGAAAGCCAAATTATGAGCAAACTCCCATTCACAATTGCTATAAAGAGAATGAAAGACCTAGAAATACAACTTATAGGGGATGTGAAAGACCTCTTCAAGGGGAGCTACAAACCAATACTCAAGGAAATAAGAAAGGACAAAAACAAATGGAAAAACATTCCATGCTTATGGATAGGAATAATCAATATCGTGAAAATGGCCATATTGACCGAAGTAATTTATAGATTCAATGCTATCCCCATCAAGCTATCATTGACTTTCTTCACCTAATTAGAAGAAAAAACTACTTTAAATTTCATATGGAACCAAAAAAGAGCCCACATAGGCAAGACAATCCTAAGCCAAAAAAACAAAGCTGGAGGCATCATGCTACCTGGATTCAAACTATACTGCAAGGCTACAGCAACCAAAATAGCATGGTACTGGTACCAAAACAGAGATATAGACCAATGGGACAGGCAAGAGGCCTCAGAAATAACACCACACATCTACAGCCATCTTATGTTTGACAAACCTGACACAAACAATCAGTGAGGAAAAGATTCCCTATTTAACAAATGTTGTTGGGAAAACTGGCTAGCCATATGCAGAAAACTGAAACTGGACCCCTTCCTTACACCATGTACAAAAGTTAACTCAAGATGGATTAAAGACTGTGATGTAAGACCTAAAACCATAAAAACCCTAGAAGAAAACCTAGGCAATACCATTCAGGACGTAGGCATGGGCAAAGACTTCAGGACTAAAACACCAAAAACAGTGGCAACAAAAGCCAACATTGACAAATGGGATCTAATTAAACTAAAGAACTTCTGCACAGCAAAGGAAACTATCATCAGAGTGAACAGGCAACCTACAGAACAGGAGAAAAATTTTGTAATCTATCCATCTGATAAAGGGCTAATATCTAGAATCTACAAGTAACTTAAACAAATTTACAAGAAAAAAACAAATAACCCCATCAAAAAGTGGACATAATATATTAACAGATACTTCTCAAAAGAATATATTTATGTGGTCAACAAACATATGACAAAAACCTTATCATCACTGGTCCTAAGAGAAGTGAAAATCAAAACCACAATGAGATACCACCCACTGTAGTTAGAATGACCATCATTAAAAAGTCAGGAAACAACAAATGCTGGAGAGGATGTATAGAAATAGGAGTGCTTTTACACTATTAATGGGAGTGGCAATTCCTTAAGGATCTAGAACCAGAAATACCATTTCACCCAGCAAATCCATTACTGGGTATATACCCAAAGGATTATAAATCATTCTACTATAAAGACACATGCACAGGTATGTTTATTGTGGCCAGATTCACAATAGCAAAGACTTGCAAATGCCCATCAATGATAGACTGCATAAAGATAAAGAAAATGTGGCCCATCCATATACACCATGGAATACTATACAACCATAAAAAAGGATGAGTTCATGTCCTTTGCAGGGACATGGATGAAGCTGGAAACCATCATTCTCAGCAAACTAACGCAGGAACAGAAAACCAAATGCCACATGTTCTCAGTCATAAGTGGGAATTGAACAATGAGAACACATGGACACAAGGAGGGAAACATCACACACTGGGGCCTGTCAGGGGGTGGGGTTCTAGGGGAGGGATAGCATTAGGAGAAATACCTAATGTAGATGACAGGTTGATGGGTGTAGCAAACCACCATGGCACGTGTGTACCTGTGAAACAACCCTGCACGTTCTGCACATGTATCCCAGAACTTAATGCATAATTGAAAAAAAAAAAAAGAATTACAAGTAGAAATCAAGTTAGTCTGTCAAACCATACGTCCTCCTCAGTATGTGATACCTTGTTAGTTAAGAATTGTTATTTCCTAAGCCCACATATATATTTAATCTTTACCTTCTACAGATAAATAGAAGGAAACAAGGTTTTTTTCTGTTTATTTTTTATAATTTGTTTTCTTTTAGAGATGGGGGTGTCTCACTATGTTGCCCAGGCTATTCTAGATCTCCTGGGCTCAAACAATCCTCTCACTACAGCCGCTCAAATGCTGAGGTTACAGGCATAAGCCATCATGCCTGGCCGACAAGAAGTTTTGATTAAGTGTCTACTCCATGCTAGACATTGTACTATGCATTCTTCTCACCCTATCCTTTATTAAAGGAGGTTTTTGAAATAGTGCCCTTTTCAATACAATATTGTAACAATTATTATTTAATTCATTTTCATTTGCTTATGCAAGTTATACTAGAACTACATTATCCTGTCAAATCATACTGAGCATCTAACAAACTAAACATTACTGCTCTTCTTAACATAACTTTCACTATTCTTTATTGCATAATCAATTCTTTTGGTTTGTTTGTTTGAGATAGAGTTTTGCTCTTGTTGCCCAGGCAATGGTACAGTCTCGGCTCACCGAAATCTCCACCTCCCAGGTCCAAGCAATTCTCCTGCCTCAGCCTCCCAAGTAGCTGGGATTACAGACATGTACCATTACACCTGGCTAATTTTGTACTTTTAGTAGAGATGGATTTTCTCCATGTTGGTCAGGTTGGTCTCGAACTCTTGACCTCAGGTGATCCGCTCACTTCGGCCTCCTGAAGTGCTGGGATTACAGGCATGAGCCACTGCACCTGGCCAGCATAATCAGTTCTTTTTATCAAATACAGAGATTCATACTTACAGGTAAAACAATTTGTATTTTCCCTTGCCTATTTTTTTTTTTTTGTTTTTGAGATAGCTTAAATTACCAATTTTTAAAAGTCATATTAACCATGGTTTCTAACATTTAATCATTTAATGTTTTGATTAGCATCCCATTTCTAAGTTCAAGTATTTGATTAAAATGTTACAGTAGATAGAACGTAATCTAAGCACTTTTTTCTGCAACATACTACCAGAAAAAATCTATCTGTGCTAATTTTGGCCATTACTGCTAGTGAAACCTTCATTTTGTCATCTATAATATTATTATGTACAAAATCATGTTCTGAGTGCTAATTTTATTCTGAGAAATATACTGGTGTTAGTTCTAAAAAGTTTTAAACAAACTCATTAAGTAGAAACTATTATACACACTTTGCATATGAGGTAAACAAACTTTAGAAAGCAGAGCTAATTTTCATAATGACACAGAACTATTAAATTGTAAAGCCAGAAATCAAACTCGCATGTGTCTAAATGGAGAGTCCCACTGTTTAACTCTATGCTACAAATATTTCTGTGGTTTTCCTTGGAATCAACATCAAACTTGTTAGTCTGTGTAGCTTCTGAAATCTACTATGATTTACATCAAAATACCATGGCCACGAATTAATTTATCAATATTCCACAACATTTATTAACAATGAAACTTTGATTCCGACTATAGAAATCCTCTGGAATTTAGAATGCGATTCATCTGCTTATAGCAATTTGAACATACTGAAAGTAGCTACGTTATTTTTACTCTATCTTGGCTTATCTAGGCTTTCAACAATCTCTTAATATTATAAATGTTAATGATAAGCATTTTTACAGTTAAAAATTACTATAAAAAACGGAGATTGAGACATTGAAAAGTTCTGCTTTTTCTCTATCATCTGTTAATATAAAAATATTACCCACATCCAAGAAATATTTTACATTTCATTTTTCTGCTTCTGATTTTTTCCTCTTTAGGATTTTTCTAGTAACCTTCTACTGCTTCTTATTACATACTTGTGAAAGCACTTTCCTTGTTTTTAGTGTTTTCCATTAAGTGTAGCACATCCAGAGATTTATTCTTTATAAAATTATATATATTCATGCAACTTTAAAACATTTTTAATTTTTTTTAGAGACAGGGTCTCATTCTGTCACCCAGGCTGGAAGGCAACGACACTATCATAGCAGCTCACTGCACCCTTGAACTTCTAGGCTCAACCAGTCCTACCTCAGTCTCCCAAGTAGTTACAACTATATGTGTGCACCACCACACCTGGCTAATTTAATTTTTTTGTCTTGCTATGTTGCCCAGGCTGGTCTCAAACTTCTGGCCCCTATTGACTCTGTTATCTTTAACTCCTAAAATATTGAGATTACAGGAGTGAGACGCTGCACTTAGCCTCATGCAACTTTTTAATAATCTTTCTTGTGCAATTCAATCTTTTTATAATGAGAAGGATATTTATGCATATAGATTAAGACATAGTTTAGATAATGCTATACCAAGCATTAATACTGCTTTTGTATTATTTAAAACAGAAGAATGTGCCCTCTGAGCAGACAAAACACAAGAGCTACCCCTTTTTCAGAGCTGATGCTGCTTCTCTTAGGGTGAGTAAGTTGCCTAGAGAGCATTATCTGGATGCCCGTCCCAAGTCCACCCTGGCTAGATAGCAGCCTGCACATTCTGGTGCTTTCTATAATTCCTGTTTTTTCAGAGAGTTGATCTTCTTATGGACTTACATAGTAGTTCAGACTTTTCCTATCATAGAATTTTTCATAACAATTACCTAGATTTGTACCTTTATGATGTCAGGGAGTAGTCATATCTTGTTTACCGTTGCATACCTGCAAATAAGATACTCTGTGGAACATATATTGTTATTTACAATATGCATTAATATTTTAAATAAGGACCAAATTAGTACTGAAATATCTGATAAACTCAAATTACTTATTATGTCCAAATTATTTTCTAACTCAAATTAAAATTCAATTCATGACTTCTTTGATATATATACCAATAAACTATATGGTTTATTATATGTTATCATTTATCAGGAAAGAATGACATTGCCAAAATGGTGGAATAAAATCAATATAGCTTCACTATCCCCAACAGAAAACCAACAACAATTATCCAGTGCAAAAATTATCACCAACAATATCCCAGAACTCACAATGTAGTCTGAGATGAATCCTGGAGCCACAGAGAAGTGAAAAACCATGAGCAGAAGACAGAAGAAATGGACTTCTCTATTTGCAGTGCCTCTCCCACCAACAGTAAGGCACCATGCAGGAAAGTCTCCTGGATTCGCAATTTCCATACTGGATGAAGAGAGATTGACGCAGACAGCCCATTTCCCAGTCATTTTGGTCCATACACAGGAAAATCATTCCCACCTCAATCTGTGGGACGACTTGTGAGTGCCTGAGGGAGAGGGCAGTTGGAGACAGACAGTGGAGGTAGGGCTAGTAGCCCCAGGAGATGAAACTCAGACAAATAAAATGTCAAATCAGAGAGGTGGTTAAGCAGCATTATTCTGTGAGAGGCACGCTCTATGGGCCATCTGGAAAAGAACCCCTAGCCAGTCTCCCCACACAGCTGGAACATGCCCTTTGGGACCCCACACATTTGGAACAGGCAGGCCTTCAAATTTTTGCTAGAGCTGTGGCAATACTGGGTTAAGTTGCCACCTAGTGGCAAAAAGAGGGAGTGACCTAGAGCTAAGGGGATCAATATGCAAACTGCACAGAATATTTAAACACACGTATGTTAGGGAAACCAAACCAGCCCAAGAAGTAAATAGTGGAATAAATAACTAATCATTCAATGCAAAAAAAGTAGACTTACATTCGTAAGAAATGCTGACAGCAAACTAGGAACCTTCCCAAATGGACAAAGTAGGGAACTAGTGTTTGATTCCAGCAAGATGGTGACATGAGGTTTCAGATCAATAATTTAAAATAAGAGTATTGAGGAAACTCAGCAAAATCCAAGATAAGGCAAACAAGCAATCTGGAAGCTTATCAGAGATTAAGAAAATAAAAAGCAAACAGAAATCCTAGAACTAAGAAATACATTGACTGAAATAACAAATGTATCAGAGGGTCTCAACAACAGAACCAATCAAACA
>NW_012102998.1:573678-590734 GCF_000951045.1 Mandrillus leucophaeus | reverse complement strand
AACTCAGACAAATAAAATGTCAAATCAGAGAGGTGGTTAAGCAGCATTATTCTGTGAGAGGCACGCTCTATGGGCCATCTGGAAAAGAACCCCTAGCCAGTCTCCCCACACAGCTGGAACATGCCCTTTGGGACCCCACTCATTTGAAACAGGCAGGCCTTCAAATTTTTGCTAGAGCTGTGGCAATACTGGGTTAAGTTGCCACCTAGTGGCAAAAAGAGGGAGTGACCTAGAGCTAAAGGGATCAATATGCAAACTGCACAGAATATTTAAACACACGTATGTTAGGGAAACCAAACCAGCCCAAGAAGCAAATAGTGAAATAAATAACTAATCATTCAATGCAAAAAAGTAGACTTACATCCGTAAGAAATGCTGACAGCAAACTAGGAACCTTCCCAAATGGACAAAGTAGGGAACTAGTGTTTGATTCCAGCAAGATGGTGACATGAGTTTTCAGATCAATAATTTAAAATAAGAGTATTGAGGAAACTCAGCAAAATCCAAGATAAGGCAAACAAGCAATTTGGAAGCTTATCAGAGATTAACAAAATAAAAAGCAAACAGAAATCCTAGAACTAAGAAATACATTGACTGAAATAACAAATGTATCAGAGGGTCTCAACAACAGAACCAATCAAACAGAAGAAAGATTTTGTGACTTCAGAGGAAGAACATTTGAAAATATGCAGTCAAAGCAGAAAAAAGAAAAATAATGATGAAAATGAATTAAAAATGTCTACAAAATCTAGAAAGTCACCTTAAAAGAACAAATCTAAGAGTCATTGAACTTAGGGATTTGAAAAAAAAGAAAGTGGTAGAAAGTTTATTAAAAAAAAAAAACAGAAAACTTTCAACACCTAGAGAAAGATATAAATATTCAAGTACAGGAATGCCAAAGATTACCAAACCAATTCAGCCTCTGTAATACTACCCCAAGGCATATAATAATCAAACTCTCAAATATCAGGTCAAAAAATATTCAAAGGCATCAATGGAAAAGAAGCAAATAACATATAACGGAGCTCATTTGTCTGGCAGCAGAATTCTCAGAAACCATACAGAGAAGGAGTGAGTGGATGATACATTCAAACTGCTGAAGAAAAAATTGCTAACTGAGAATAAATTATCCAACAAAGCTATCCTTCAAACATGAAGAAGAGATACTTTTCTAGACAAATGGAAGCTAAAGTAATTCATCACCACCTGATCTGTCTTATAATAAATGCTACAGAGAGTTCTTCAGTCAGAAAGAAAAGGATGTTAACATGCAACACAGAAAATCATCTGAAGATATAAAGCCTACTGGTAAAGTAAGTACACAGACAAATTCTGAATGCTTTATTGCTGTTACTGTGGTGTGTAAACCACCATACCTCTAGTATTAGCACACAATTCAAATGTATCAAAAATTACTAGATTGATTTGTTAAGAGATAGATGAATATAAAAATACATAAATTGAGATTAAAAAAACATCAAAAAGTTGGAGGATGGAGTTAAAGTATAGAGTTTTTTAAGTTTATTCTTTGCTTTTCATTAAAAAATAATTTCAAATTTTATTTCAGATTTACAGAATACAAGTGCAGGTTTGTTATATCTATATGTTCCATGATGCTGAAGATTGGGGTATAATTAATCCAGTCACCCAGGTAGTGAGCATAGTACCCAAGAGTTAATTTTTCAACTCTTGTCCTCTTCTCTCTCTTGCCCTAGTTGTCCCCAGTCTCTATTTTTGCCATCTTTATGTCCATATTTACCCTATGTTTAGGTGCTACTTATAAGTGAGAACATGTGGTATTTGGTTTTCTGTTCCTAGGTTATTTCACTTAGGATAATGGCCTTCAGTTCCATCCATATTGCTGCAAGGGACATGATTTTTTTCTATTTTATGGCTGCTTATTATTCCATGCTGTGTATGTACCACATTTTCTTTATCCAATCCACCTTTGATGAATCCTAAATTGATTTCATGTCTTTGCTATTGTGAATAGCGCTGCAATGAACATATGAGTGCATGTGACTTTTTGTGATTCTTTTTCCTTTGGATATATACACAGTAATGGGGTTGCTGGGTCAAATGGTAGTTCTCTTTTAAGTGCTTTGAAAAATCTCTAAAATGCTTTCCACAGTGGCTGAAGTAATTTCACTCCCACCAACAGTTTATAAATGTTGCCTTTTCTCTACAGCCTTGCCAACATCTGTTATTTTTTGATTTCTTAATAATAGCCATTCTGACTTGTGTGAGGTAATTGCTTATTGCAGTTTTGATTTGCATTTCTCTGAAGATTAGTGATGTTGAACATATTTTTTTGTTTGTTGGTCACTTGTATGCCTTCTTATTAAAAGTGTCTGTTTATGTTGTTGGTCCACTTTTTAATGAGGTTATTGCTTTTTTTCCTTGTTGAATTGTTTAACTTCTTTATAGATTCTGGATATTAGATCTTTAATGGATGCATACTTGGTGAATTTTTATCCCATTCTGCATGTTGTCTATTTATTTTGTTGGTAGTTTCTTTTTCTGTGGAGAATCTCTTTAGTTTAATTAGGTCCCACATATCAATTGTTGTTTGTGTTGCAATTGCTTTTGAGCACTTAGTTATAAATTTTTTCCCAAGGCTGATGTCCAGAGGTTTTCTCCTAGGATTCTTATAGTTTGAGAGCTCACATTTAAATCTGTAATCCATCTCGAGTTAATATTTGTATATGGTAAAAGGGAGGAATTCAGTTACGTTTTTCTGCATATAACTAGTCAGCTATCCCAGCACCATTTATTTAGTAGGTGGTCCTTTCTTCATTGCTTATTTTTATTGACTTCATTGAAAATCATATGGCTGTAGGTGTATGGCTTTGTTTCTGGGTTGCCTATTCTGTTGGTCTATGGTCTATTTGTGTGTTTTTGTACCAGAGTACCATTTTGTTTTAATTATTGTAGCCTTATACTTTGAAGTCAGGCAATGTGATACCTCTGGCTTTGGTCCTTTTGCTTAGCATTGCTTTTGCTGAATTCAGCATTTGTTTCTTTTCATTCTTTGTGATCAAAGTTATTTTCTATTTAAAATAACTTTTTATAACTCTGAGATGGTTTTTGTAAGCCTCCTGGTAACTACAAAGGAAAAACACATAATGGATATGCTTAAAAAAAAAAGAAGAAGAAAGGAAAAAAAAGAAAGAAAAAAAATAAAGGAATTGAAACATACTACAGGAGAAAATCACTTAATCAAAAACAAAGATGTTAAGAGTTACAAAACTACCAAAAAAATAACAAAATGGCAGTAGTAAATGCTTGCCTATCAATAATAACATTTAATATAAATGGACTAGGTTTTCCATTTAAAAGACAGACTGACTGAATGGATTTTAAGAAAAAGATCCAACTGTATGCTGCCTACAAGAAACTCACTTCACTGTAAAGACACACAGAATGAGAATGAAGGTATGGAGAAAGATATTTTACACAAATGAAAGTCAAAAAACAGGAGGAGTAGCTGTGTGTATATCAGATAAAATAGACTTCAAGTCATATGATTATTAACCAGAATGAGATATTTTGTTTTTGCCTAGACAGAAACATTCCACCTTTACTATATGATGCATGTACTTTATAATCAAAATTAGAATAGAAAACAGTTTTTCTTTTTATATGGATGCTCTAAGATGCTGTCTTTTAGAACATTACATTAAAAAAAAAAAATTAACTAAAGTCACTAATTGCTACTTGATCCCAACCTCTTGTTTAATGATGAGCACATACAAATTGCTACTCTTGAAATTTTTTCTACGAAATTATTTTGACTTATTTCCTCTCATTGGTTTACTTCAATTCCCATACCCATACCTAAAAATTATACTCACTTCTTTTTATTAGAATGCATGACATTTCTTATTTTAAATAGACTGTATTTTTAGAGCAGTTTTAGGTTCACAGCAAAATTGAGCAGAACATAAAGAGGTCTGTCATATGCTCCCTGCCTCTACACATACATAGCTTTCCCTATTATTGACATCCCCTACCACAGTGGTACATTTGTTACATCCAATGAACCTTCATTAACACATCATTATCACCTAAAGTCCATACTTTATGTTAGGGTTTAGTCTTAGGGTTGTACATTCTATGGTTTTAAATAAATGTATAATAACATATATCCATATTTACAGTAGCACACAGTGAAAAAAATATGTTCAGGTTAATTAATCAGCACTGTATACCTTTATCAGCTGTTAAATAACAACCACAAACAATGACAGGTTTTCAGTCTCCACCTATTGAGAGTTGAAGCCAGCTGGGCTTCTAGGTCAAGTGGGGACTTGGAGAACTTTTCTGTCTAGCTGGAGTATTACAAACACACCAATCAGCACTGTATGTCTAGCTAAAGGATCATAAATGCACCAATCAGCCCTCTGTAAAAACGCAGCAGTCAGTGCTCTGTGTCTAGCTAAAGGATTGTAAACACACCAATCAGCATTCTGTAAAATGGAACAATCAGCACTCTTTAAAATGGACGAATCAGCACTCTGTAAAATAGACCAATCAGCAGGATGTGGGTGGGGCCAAATAAGGGAATAAAAACTGGCCACCTGTGCCAACAGCGGCAACTTGTTTGGGTTCCCTTCCATGTTGTGGAAGCTTGTTTTTTTCACTCTTCACAATAAATCTTTCTGCTTCTCACTCTTTGGGTCCACAACACCTTTAAAAGCTGTAACACTCCCCACGAAGGTTTGTGGCTTCACTCCTGGAGTCAGTGAGACCAAGGACCCACCAGAAGGAAGCAACTCAGAATGTATGGGAAGGAACAAACTCCGGACACGCCATCTTTAAGAGCTGTAACACTCACCAGGAAACTCGGTAGCTTCATTCTTGAAGTCAGCAAGACCAAGAACCCAATAGAAGGAATAAATTCCAGACACACTATGATGCTGTGTTTTTATTAAGTTTGCTGTACACTGTATTTTTTCCTTAGGTGAGAAGAAGAAACATCAGAAGCAGTTAAGGAAACAGAAATTGGGCTCTCTACGGAAGAAGAGGCATTCAGCTGGATGGCTTTTGAAAAGCGTTTGCTGTAGATTCATCTGCAATGACTTTTGTCTTAGAAGTCTTTGATTTTATGCACTGACATGGTTTCTTATTCTGTTATAAATATACACGGTTCCAGTCCTTCAATAAGCCTGTCACATTGTTATCATGTATAAAGGCACTTTTTCTGCAGTGTTAACAATGTCATCATCATCGATACTAATGTCGTGATCATTTTAATTCAGAACGATATTTGGCTGTGTTTCGATAAATGGACAACTGGAGCCTCATTATCAATGTTAAAACATTTCCAACATTTACTTATTCCAGCTTGCTGACAGACTCTGAAGGTATATTTTTGCATGTGTAGGGTCATATTTTTTTCTTTTGACATACAGAATTCTTCAAAATCACCAATTTGTTTATCATCAACCTTGAACATAATTGCAGGTCAGACATTGTGTCAGGCATGCACTACTGTCTTCAGTCACTGTGTTCCAAGTGTTGGCAAAAATATATACAGAATCTTTTATGTTAAATTTATTTGGAAAACTTTCCACAAATACACCTCTGTTCAGAGTAGCTAGCATTTTATTCAGAAAAGTGTGTATATATATATATAATTATTCCTCATTGATGTAAGAATACCTTGGTCACATGGCTAAATTAATGAAGTTACAGTTGAGGGAAAGTATTAGCAAAAACTGCAATTAGTTTTGCACCAACCTCATACATGCCATAAGTGTTATTTTTGATAATTTCAGCTGGAGAATGAGCAGAAGAATTGTTAAGGAATAATAACATCTCACAGTTTCCATACAGTTCATTTTATTTGAAGTGAGCATAAGCCACTGGTAGAAAATGTTTGGGAAACCAATCAGAAAAGATGTCCTTGGTAATCCATGCCTTTTTGTTAACATAATAAAGATCTGGTATGAAATTCACTCCTTGAAAATAGTAAGAATGCAAACTTTTGCAAATCAAAGCAAGTCTACATCCATTTATTCCTCCTACATTAGCACATCCAAAGACAGTCATTATGCACTTGGCATCCTTAATTCCTGCAAGGGCCATTTTATAAGCTGTAATTAATGTCTTTCTGGGGCAATAACACCAAAATGGTGATGATTTATCAGCACTACAAACTTATTCTAATGTCAGATTTTCATCAGTGATGATTTTGGCAAACTCATAAATTTCTCCACTGCTTCATGTTTAGCAGATCCGTTATCACCACAAATCTTCAAAAAACTGATGTCATGCCTTTTCTTACATTTCTACAATCAGCCTGTTAAATACTTCTAATTCTCTTCGGTTCTCAGTCCATTATGATATATGATTCTTGCATGATCAGCATACCATCAGCTGGCCTGTGTTCAGTGCTGATGGGTATACACTCTCAATACACAATCAAGATCCTCATTTTTATCTTTATGTAGTGTTTTTCTATTTTAATGAATTTCTGTTCATCATTTTCAGCATAGAACTTCAACGGTTTTTCCTTCTGATTCTTCAGGTCATATATGGTGGCCATTCAAATATCAAACTCTTCTGTAAGATATTTTTCACTTACAACACTGTCCAGTTTTCTCCAATAGCTAGAAATTTTGTGGCATAGATAAAAATAAATGCTTCCTTTGTTTTCTTATCACTGTTACTCATTGGGGGTATCTGCAGGTCTTTTTCAACATTTTCAAAAATACCTTTACATAATAGAATAAGAAAAAAAAAACATAATGAGTAATGTATGTAGGCTTTGGGCCCACGTGGGGTATTGTGGGGAACATGCCTTTGAGATGTTTGGGCCAGGACAAACATGAGTTATCACTCTTTGTGGGTGTGATTTTGTGTGCTTTTTGTCAGGAAATCTAAGCATGCACACAAAGACATAAGAAGCTAAAGAGAGCTGGTAGGGTTGTTTTTCCCTTGGGAATGCCAAATAAACTATACGTTGTGCACCAGTGTTTTGACTGCAATCTGTCACATGAGGTCAGGTGTGACTTTTTCCAGTGTTGGTGTCATGCCAGCACTCAAAAAGTTTTGAATTTTGGAGCATTTTGTATTTTCGATTTTTGGATTAAAGATTTTCAACCTGTATCTTCTTTGGTGAGTTGTCTGTTAGGGTCTTTAGCTCACATTTTCATGGAATTGTTTGTTTTCTTGTTGTTAGGACTTACTTGTATAATTTGGATAACAGTCCTAATATTTTGTTTGTTTGTTTCCAAGTATTTACCCCTAGTCTGCAGCTTGTTTCTTCATTTTTTTGACAGTATCTTTCACAGAGCAGAAATTTCTCATTTTAATTAAATCCAGCTTATCAATTACTTTTTAATGAATGATGCCTTTGATGATATATCTAGAAATTCGTCACCAATTCAAAGTCATCTAGATTGTCTCATATGCTTTTAGTTTTATAGTTTTGCATTCTCCATTTAGGTCTAAGATTCATTTTGAGTTAATTTTGTCAAATGGAACGTATATTTTTAAATTCTTTTTTTTTTTTTTCCTACATGAGGATGTTCATTTGTTCCAGCATCAGTTGTTTAAAAGACTACCTTTGCTCCATTACTTTCTTTTTGTTCCTTTGTTAAAGATCAGTTGACTATATTTATTAGGTCTGTTTCTGGGCTCTTTATTCTGTTCTACTGATGTGTTTGTCTACTCTTTTGACAATACTGCACTGTCTTAATTATGGCAGTTTGTAATACATTTTGAAGTCAGATAGTGTCAATCCTTCACCTTCTTTTCCTCTTTCAGTATTGTGTTGTCGCTTCTGTCTGGGTATCTTACATCTCCCTATAAACATTAGAATCAGTGTGTTTATATGTACAAAATAACTTGCCTGGGTTTTGATTGGGGATGCCTGGAATCTATTGATACAGTTGAAAAAAATTAACGTCTTGAATATATTGAGTCTTCCTATCCATAAACATGGAATTCTCTACATTTATTTGGTTCTACTTTGATTTCTTTCATCAGATTTTGTAGTTTTGCTTATACAGATTTTGTATGCGGATATTGTTAGATTTACATCTACGTATTTCATTTTTTTCATTGCTAGCATAAGTAGTGTTCTGTTTTTAATTTCGAATTTGACTTGTTCATTGCAGCTATATAGGATGGTGGTTGACTTTTGTATACTAACTTTGTGTCCTACCACCTTGCTATAATTGCTTATTAGTTCCAGGAAGAATTTTGTCAATTCTTTTCAACTTTCTACATAGATGATTAGGTCATCTGCAAACAAAGACAGTTATATTTCCTCCTCCATAATATGTATACCTTTTATTTTCTTTTCTTGTCATTGCATTAATTAGGACTTCCAATAAGATATTGAAAAGCAGTAGTAAGAGGGTGTATTATTGCTTTTTTCTTGGTCTTATTGGGAAAGCTTTAAGTTTCTCAACATTAAATACTATGTCAGCTGTAGGTATTTTTATAGATGTCTTTTATCAAGTTGAGGAATTTTCCCCCATTCCGAGTTTACTGAGAGTTTTTATCATTAAATGGGGTTGGATTTTTTCAAATACTTTTTGTGCATCTATTGATTTGTTCATCTGATTTTCTTTACATTTAGGTTATTAATACGATGGATTAATTGATTTTCACGTGTTAAATCCTCCTTTCATCAGTGAGATAAATCCTCCTTCGTTATGATTCATAATTCTTTTTATACATTGTTGGACTCAATTTGCTAATATTTTTGTTGAGGATTTGTGCATTTATGTTTATAAAATATGTTGGTTTTTAGTTTTCTTGTATTGTCTTTGTCTGTTTTGTGTATTAGGGTAATGTTGGCCTTAAATAATGAGTTAAAAATACTTCTTTTGCCTCTGTCTTCTGAAAGAGATTGTAAATAACTGATACACTGTCTTCCTTAAATGTTTGGTAGATTTCACCAGTGAATCCATCTGGGTCTTGTGCTGTCTTTGGGAGTGTTACTAATTATTGATTCAATTCTTCAATAAAAATGTCCTACTCAGATAGTCTGTTTCTTCTTGTGTGACCTTTAATAAATTGTGACTTTCCAGGAGTTGGCCCGTTACATGTAGGTTATCAGATCTGTGGGCATAGAGTTGTTAACAAACTTTTTTTATGTCCATGGTATTTGTGTTGCTATTTCATGTTTATTTTTGATATTACTGAATTTGTGTCTTCTCTCTTATTTTCTTAGTTAGCCTGGCCATGGGTTTATACTTTTTTCATTTTCTGTATTGATTTTCTGTTGTTAGTTTCATTGGTTTCTTCTCTCTCTCACTCTCTCTTTTTAAGAAACAGGGTCTTGCTATATTGCCCATGCTAGATTCGACTCTTAGCTAAAGCGATCTTCCCACCTCAGCCTCCTGGGTAGATGAGACTACAACTGCATGCCACTACAGCTGGCTTTCTTATTTTTATTATTTCTTTTATTCTGCACACTTTGGATTTAATTGGCTCTGCTTTTCAGTTCTTAAAGAGGAAGCTTTGATTATTGATTTTAGAACTTCCTCTTTTCTAATATATGCAATTTTATATATTTCCTTCTAATCACTGCTTTTTCTGCATCCCACACATTTTGACAGTTTGTATTTTTATTTTCATTTAGTTCAAAATATTTTTTAATTTATCTGAAGACATTTTACTCCATGTGTCTTTTATTGGTATGTGTGTAATCTTCAAACATTTTGGGCTTTCTAAGTTATCTTTCCATTATTGGTTTCTAGTTTAATTACATTGTCACCTGAGAGCAGACATTGACTGAGTTTATTTTATACTAATTTGTTAAGATGTGTTCTATCATCCAGAAAGTGGTCTATCTTGATGAAGTTTCCATGTGAGCTTGAGATGTGCAATCTGCTATTATCGGAAGAAACAGTCTATAGATGTCCATGATATCCAGTTAATTTATAGTGTTGCTGGATTCAATGATATCCTTACTAATTTTCTGCCTGCTGAATCTGTCAATTTCTGACAGAGGGTCATTGAAGTCTAAAACTACAACAGTATAATAGTAGATTCATCTATTTCTTCTTGCTGTTCTGTCAGTTTTTGCTTCTTGTATTTTGATGTTCTGCTACTATAAATATACACGTTGGAAACTGTTATGTGCTCTTGCTGTATCTTTAATTTTCTATAGCTGAAATTATGTGCCTAGATGTGCTGGTTTCTTTTTTTTTGTTTTTTGGCATGATGCTGCTTGATGTTCTCTGAGCTTGCTGAATCTGTGGTTTAGTGTTCAACATTAAAAGAAACGCTGTAATTATTGCTTCAAAGATTTCTTTTTCTTTCTTATTCTTCTGGTTTTCGCATTAAATGAAATTTACTTTTGTAGTTGTCCCACAGTTCTTGGATAATCTACTTTTTTGTTGTTGTTGTTGTTTTTCAGTTTTGGAGATTTCCATAGAGATATTTTCAAGCTCAACAATTTTTTTTCCTGAACCATATCAACTAATAAGCCGATCAAGAGGCATTCTTCATTTCCGTTACAGCATTTTAAATCTCCAGTGTTTCTTTTTGGTTCTTTAGGAATTTCCATCTCTCTGCTTACACTTCCCATATGTTATTTTATGCTGTCTACTTTTATTATTAGAGCCCTTAGCATATTTTTATGTCATAAGTTTATTTATGAACACATCTAGTCTGCCGTATGAATTTGAGTTTGATCTATTTTTCAAATAAAGTACACCTGTTAAAATGTTCTTCCTATCTAACAATGAACTAAAACATCTTTATTTCTTAAGTAGTTTGTGTCTTACTATAAAGAAAGGTGTAGCAAATTCAAATCCAAAGTACAATATCATAATTAATAAATACCACTTGTTTTCACAATCTCTGCCTCCTTAGGAGCCATTATGAGGAAGGACCAGGGAAGAATTTGCCTCTAGCATGTAAATTAGAGTTGCTTTAAATTCTTAGTCTAATTCCCACACTCTTGCCATATCTGAGTCTGGTTCTGATTTTGCTCTATTTGTTCAAACTGTGTTTTTTTTCCCCCGTTAATATGCCTTGTAATTTACTGTTGATAGCCAGGTATGATATACTGTGTAAAAGGAGCTTCTGTAAATGGGATTTTTATGATGTAGAAATTAGGTGTTGGGGGAGGGAAAGCATTCTATGATCCTACAATTGGGTTTTAGTCTTTTAATAAGCCTGGACCTCTGGACTGGGAGTTTCACACGTGCTTTTCTGCCCCCTTTTAAGTGAGACAGAATAGCTAAAATGGGCTGTGGTTGAGTATTTCTCTTCTCCACATGGAAGCCTAGAGTCAACAGGAGTTGTATATTTCCCTTTCTCCATGTAGATTAGGCTCTGGTAAAACCCCAGCAGGTGAGGCTCTAGTTACATAGTTTTTTCTTAGTGAAAACCTTGTTAGGAAGAAAAGAATGTCTAGCATATTTCAAAATGGTTATTTTTCCCCTTCCCTGTAAGAAGAGTGAAATAATTTTTTCTGATATTTACCATGAGTACAAAGTCAAGCTTCTGGAGATTACACTCACCAAAGGTGGGGACATCCTTATGACTGCCTCAGGCTTGAGCACACTGAGCCTCTAGCAATTCATTGATTACATTTCAGGTTTCCTAACCTGGTACTGATTTCTGTGGTGATTTCTGCACATGGGTTTCTGCTGTAGTAACTTGTGATTCTCTCTGTTTGCTTGAGGGTATCTCTAATTTGGAGGGAAGTGATTGGCCCTGTGATCTCACTTCTCTTAGGGATCTAAGAAAAGTTTTTGATTTCTTAGTTTGTTCAGCTTTTTACTTCTTGTTAGGATGGAATGGGAACTTCTAAGCTCTTTACATGCTGGACTGCAAATTGGAAGTTTCTACGTTTTCTATTTAAGTTAATATGTGCATTACTTTATATACAAACTATGGGTAAGGTCACAAGTACTATCCTTAGCACTTATTCCTATTATTCCCTATTAACAATCATGTGCATTAGGCTGTTCTTGAACTACTGTGAAGAACTACCTGAGACTGGGTAATTTACAAGAAAAGAGGTTTAATTGGCTCATGGTTCTGCAGGCTGTACAGGAAGCATAGCAGCATCTGCTTGTGGGGAGGCCTCAGGATACTTCCAGTCATGAAAGAAGGCAAAGGGGGAACAGGCACATAGCATGGTGAAAGCTGGAGTAAGAGGAGAGATGAAAGGTGCCACACACTTTTAAATCACCAGGTTCTCTCAAGAACTCCCTACCATGAAGGCAGCACTAAGCCATGGGGGATCCATCCTCATGATCCAAATACCTCCCACCAGACCGTAACGCCACCATTGGGGATTCCAGTTCAACATGAGATCTGGGCAGAGATAAATACCCAAATTGTATCATTGTGTACCACCAGAATCTCTTTCACTTCACTTGAAATACCTGATTTCTTCTAAAATATCTAATTTGAGTAATTTACCTATATTTCTTCCTCCTTTATAATTTATCTTAACATGATTTATCAGTTGATTGTTTCTCCTACCTCATTATTTTCTGTTACTTTTTTTTTCTTTCCTTTTCTTTTCTTTTTTTTTTTTTTTGAGACGGAGTTTTGCTCTTGTTGCCCCGGCTGGAGTGGAATGGTACGGTCTCAGCTCATGGCAACCTCCACCTCCTGGGTTCAAGTGATTCTCCTACCTCAGCCTCCTCAGCTGGGATTACAGGCACCTGCCACCACGCCTGGCTAATTTTGTATTTTTAGTAGAGATAGAGTTTCTCTGTGTTGGTCAGGCTGGTCTCGAACTCCTGTCCTCAGGCGATCCACCTTTCTCGGCCTCCCAAAGTGCTGGGATTACAGGTGTGAGCCACCGCACCCGGGCTAATATAAATAGATACTTGGAAGCCCTGTTTTGGTCATTTGTGATTCCAATAGTAATTACAACTTACCCCATACTCTTAAGAAAAGCAAAAGGACTATAACATAGGAATTATTACATTCTATATGTAAACAGGAAATCTAAAGTATAATGAGTATATTTACTGCAGATCACACATCTAAAGATGAGGAAGCAGAGAAGACTTCTGCCACTTTTTATATAGAGTAAGTTTTTCTACTATTAAAATGTATTGTCCTACTGTCTTTAACATAATAAATAGTCAATTTCTCTTTCCTATTTCTGCTCCCCAGATCTATACCTTCCAATAAAAATAAGAGAGCCAAACACTTGCCATACATAACACACAGCATTTTTCTGCGCAGAATTCTAAAAATCACTAGAGAAAGGCTTTAGATCAGCAGAATCTATTAAAAGTTTGAAGTTAAACGGGTTGACTGTCTCCCCCATGTTGCACGTATTCTTTCCAAGTAAAGCTCATGCCATTCGTTATGTCATATGTGCAAGTCAAAACTCCATATTCCTGAGCTGGGAAGTACCACATACTACAACATTTAGTGATACTTGAGTTACTAGAATAAATGAGTGAATGAAAGTCCCATGTACTTGCTTGTCTTTGTTAGTATCTTTATTAGCTGAAACATCAAATTCTGCTGCTTCCAATTTTCTCAATTCACTCTTTATTAGATATGGTTTGTAATTGTTTACAAATCATAGTTTTCCTTCCTTTTTGTTTTTTCTCTGTTAATTTTTCTTTCTCTCACATATTATCTTCATTGATATTGTCTCTTTCCCTTGGCAGTTTTTTTCTCTCTGGTTTTATTCTTGCATTATTTCTCATATTCTTTCTTGACACAGTTTTAGCCTTTTAGCCTTTTAAAAGCCTCAGCACATAGAGAGATGTTCCTGGGGCCTTTAACCTTATCCTTTAGCAGAGAGACTAGCTTGCATTTATAGCATACATAATTGGTGACTACCTCAGGCAAAAGACAAACTTAGCATATACCCTGCAGGTTCCCGAAATAGTTCCCTTGGTGTCCATACTTCTTCAAGTTAAACTCAAGTACCTTGTGACTCTTCCTGGAATCTCTTTCTGCTCTGTCAAATCACACTGACAGCTGGTTGTGCCCGTTTGCTGGAGACTCATGATCTCCAGGGTACTGCTGCCTTTAAGATTGGCTGACCACTATAATCTCCTGATGTAAATCTCTAATAACATGTTCACTCCTACAATTTATCAATAATTTGTGCCCAATAGATGTCAAGCCTGACCCCTTCTACAAAGCCCGTATTATTTAGTTTACATCTTTAAAAGCATTGCTGCAAAACATTCCATTAAACAACTCCCATCTCTTTTGCAGTGCATATATGCACAAAGCTGCAAGGTGATTTTTGTGTGTGTGCATATTAGAATTTGTTACCATGTAATTGAGCACATTGGAACATACATGCCTGTCAAAATAAGAAGGAATTTAAGGTAACTTGCTATTTCTTTGAAGAAAGGAAAATTGGAAAGAACCATATGCTGTTTCCACCCCATTAGTAACTTATAAATTACTATTTTCTCTGTTTAACCATATGAAGGATAAAATCTAGTCACAGAAGGTAAATGAAGAGTCTGGAAATAATCCTGAGAAATAAAATTGAAATATTCAATTTGAAATTCTAGCTTGCTAGTAGTACTTCTAATTCTTAAACAGTATAGTGATTCTTTCTTGGGCACACACATCAACTGATTGTTTAATGATAATATTTTAGAAACTGGCTAAAATATATTATTATAGAATATTTGAAAATTGATAACATTTGTTTTTTAATTACAAAACTATAATTTGATTAAAAAAATCACTAAATTTTTATACTATAAATTGTGAAAAAGTAACACAAAGTATAGCAACTTTCAAAGAAAGATGTTCATATAACCTGTATGTCTTCATAATTCAATGCCACATATCATGGGGTCAAAGCACATTCCAAAGGATAAAAACCACACCTTTAAAGTTTTCTATATCAAATGCATGAGAAAGAAAATCATTCCTTCTGCCATAAAATTTCAACTTAGTTATTCACAGTATAGCATCTTCAAAGAACAACCTGGAAACGAAATTTTGGTGAATAATTTATAAGTCAAAAGTAAAGCCAAGGGAGCAATCCTATATATATATATATAAATGTTATCATAGAGCACATAGAACTCAGACAACATATCAAACTGTAAAGAAAAGCAAACAAAACAAAACAAAGTTTACATTTACATAAGAAGTAAAGATTGCCTTTAAGAAAATAGGTAGGTCATAAATATAGCAAAATGATGATACTGTGAAGAACTATCCAAGGTTAAATATTTTGAAAGATATATGTGTAATTATTTTAAAAAAATAACTAAACATGTCTACATTTATTTCTTAATATTTTCACATATAACAATTTGTGCTGCTGAAACAGAAAAAAAAATAACAAAGAGAACCAATTTTCTTCTTCAAAATGATAAATCAAAGCCAATAAATTTTTTTTCTTTTTCATTCCAACATTCTTTAGCCTTCTATGTTTCATACAGTTCAATCACTTATTTACTCTCAACACCCAACCCATAGTTATTTTTGTTTGTTTCTCATTATGCTTTTACACACAAGGCATCAATATTAAGATCAGCCTTCATCAGAACAAACATGGATAGTGATTGCTATAGATTTGAGGACTCTGGACATGCTATAGCAATATATAGACTCAAGTTTTCCATAATCACTTACACAATAAAATGGGGAAAATAACTGACTTGAATTTATCCCTCAGGATACTTACTAGTATCTTTAATACTATCTTATAATACTCTATAAGATTAGTTCATATAAGGAAGCTATTTGTGGTATAATAGACTTTTATTCAGAAGCAAAAGGATTTTAATCCTGGTTCTGCCATTTATAAGTTATATGATTTTAGAAAGCTATGTGTTATTTGGAATCTCAGTGATCACATCTAGTCAAGGAATATAAAATATATACTTGTTGTGATGGTTAATGTTATGTGTTAACTTGGCCAGGCTATGGTGTCCAGAGTTTGCTCAAACACCGGTCTAGATGTCGCTATTAAAATATATTTTAGAGTCGTTAACGTTTAAATCAATAGATTTTGAGTGAAAATTATCCCTCATAGTATGAGTGGGCCTCACACAATCAGTTGAAAAAAGCGTGAGATTTTCCAAAATGGAAGGAATTCTACCTCCTGACTGTCTTCAGACTCAAAATTACAACACTGACTCCTGCTGAGATTTCCAGCCTGCTGGCCTGCCCCAGAGATTTCAGACTTGCCAGTCTCCACAGTTGCCTAGGCGAGTTCCTTAAAAATCTCTCTCTCATTGTGTGCGTGTGTGCGCGCATTTACATCCATCCATCCTATTGGCTCTGTTTCCCTGGAGAACCCTAATTAAATTTTACTATCTGTTGTTGAAGATTCAAGTAAAAAATATGCATCAGATGGCATTCTGGTCTTCAATTTGTTAGTTTATCTATTAAGAGAGTGCCTGTATATGGAGAATCAACAACATAAATTTGTCTCCCTCCCAGTCTCACTAGCAAGCACAGCTGCACCACTCACCTGAGAGTCCATCTGCCTATTTCCTTTTGGAACTAAGATGACTAGTTCAGCAGAGCACAAGGTCATGCAGGCAGGAGGCAAAAATTTAGCTAGTGGATCACTAGGAGTAATACAGGCTAATGCAACTTCCATTTCTACCCCTTGATTCCAGGACCTGTGAATCCTAGCTATATTAGACATTAATTTAGAGCATATATAGCTTCCTGGAGAACCTTGCCCCAGCCTTACAAGGCATTGTCACCTAGCTGACACTGTAATTGAGTCTTCTAATGGCGCCTTCAGCTTTTTATTAAGCCAGCTGCTTCAGGATGGTAAACAATAAGACTAGTCCGTTTCAGAAGCAAGGCCTCCCTTGGCCTCCCTGTTGCACTTCATTTCATGTGAAGTCAGTTCTTTGATCAGAAGCAACGTTTTCTGGAATACTAAGATATGATGACAGATAATGCCCATTTCTTCAATACCACAGACGATAGCCTTGGTAGAAGCATCGAGTATACAGTTGTCAAATCTATATCCAAAGTGTCTATTTCAGTAAGAACAAAATGCTACCGCTTCTGTGATGGAAACAGTTCAATGTAATCAACCGGCCACCAGGTGGCTAGCTGATCACTTCTGGGAGTGTTGCCATATCGGAGGCTCAGTGTT
>NW_012102998.1:572938-573628 GCF_000951045.1 Mandrillus leucophaeus | reverse complement strand
ATATTTTAGAAACTGGCTAAAATATATTATTATAGAATATTTGAAAATTGATAACATTTGTTTTTTAATTACAAAACTATAATTTGATTAAAAAAATCACTAAATTTTTATACTATAAATTGTGAAAAAGTAACACAAAGTATAGCAACTTTCAAAGAAAGATGTTCATATAACCTGTATGTCTTCATAATTCAATGCCACATATCATGGGGTCAAAGCACATTCCAAAGGATAAAAACCACACCTTTAAAGTTTTCTATATCAAATGCATGAGAAAGAAAATCATTCCTTCTGCCATAAAATTTCAACTTAGTTATTCACAGTATAGCATCTTCAAAGAACAACCTGGAAACGAAATTTTGGTGAATAATTTATAAGTCAAAAGTAAAGCCAAGGGAGCAATCCTATATATATATATATAAATGTTATCATAGAGCACATAGAACTCAGACAACATATCAAACTGTAAAGAAAAGCAAACAAAACAAAACAAAGTTTACATTTACATAAGAAGTAAAGATTGCCTTTAAGAAAATAGGTAGGTCATAAATATAGCAAAATGATGATACTGTGAAGAACTATCCAGGGTTAAATGTTTTGAAAGATATATGTGTAATTATTTTAAAAAAATAACTAAACATGTCTACATTTATTTCTTAATATTTTCACATATAACAATTTGTGCTGCTG
>NW_012102998.1:546024-572458 GCF_000951045.1 Mandrillus leucophaeus | reverse complement strand
TGAGATTTTCCAAAATGGAAGGAATTCTACCTCCTGACTGTCTTCAGACTCAAAATTACAACACTGACTCCTGCTGAGATTTCCAGCCTGCTGGCCTGCCCCAGAGATTTCAGACTTGCCAGTCTCCACAGTTGCCTAGGCGAGTTCCTTAAAAATCTCTCTCTCATTGTGTGCGTGTGTGCGCGCATTTACATCCATCCATCCTATTGGCTCTGTTTCCCTGGAGAACCCTAATTAAATTTTACTACCTGTTGTTGAAGATTCAAGTAAAAAATATGCATCAGATGGCATTCTGGTCTTCAATTTGTTAGTTTATCTATTAAGAGAGTGCCTGTATATGGAGAATCAACAACATAAATTTGTCTCCCTCCCAGTCTCACTAGCAAGCACAGCTGCACCACTCACCTGAGAGTCCATCTGCCTATTTCCTTTTGGAACTAAGATGACTAGTTCAGCAGAGCACAAGGTCATGCAGGCAGGAGGCAAAAATTTAGCTAGTGGATCACTAGGAGTAATACAGGCTAATGCAACTTCCATTTCTACCCCTTGATTCCAGGACCTGTGAATCCTAGCTATATTAGACATTAATTTAGAGCATATATAGCTTCCTGGAGAACCTTGCCCCAGCCTTACAAGGCATTGTCACCTAGCTGACACTGTAATTGAGTCTTCTAATGGCGCCTTCAGCTTTTTATTAAGCCAGCTGCTTCAGGATGGTAAACAATAAGACTAGTCCGTTTCAGAAGCAAGGCCTCCCTTGGCCTCCCTGTTGCACTTCATTTCATGTGAAGTCAGTTCTTTGATCAGAAGCAACGTTTTCTGGAATACTAGGATATGATGACAGATAATGCCCATTTCTTCAATACCACAGACAATAGCCTTGGTAGAAGCATCGAGTATACAGTTGTCAAATCTATATCCAAAGTGTCTATTTCAGTAAGAACAAAATGCTACCGCTTCTGTGATGGAAACAGTTCAATGTAATCAACCGGCCACCAGGTGGCTAGCTGATCACTTCTGGGAGTGTTGCCATATCGGAGGCTCAGTGTTTTTCTCTGCTGCTGGTAGAGTGGATACTCAGCAGTGGCTGCAGCCAGGTCAACCGTGGTGAGTAGAAGTCCACATTGCTGAGCCCATGCATAACCTCAATTCCTGCCACCATGACTACTTTGTTCATGACCCCATTAGGTAATAACCAGGGTGTCTAGGGATAGAGGCTGACTGGCATCCAGAAATTGTATCATCCTGTCCACTTGAGTATTAAAATCTTCCTCTGCTGAGGTCACTGTTTCGTGAGCATTCTTATGGGGCACAAATACTTTCATGCATTTTGTGCGTTCAGAGAACTCTAGCCACATACCTATTTCCCAGGCTTCTTTGTCATCATTTTACTAGTCATGTTCCGTCCAAGTCCCAGACCTTACAGGTCACAGCCTACAAATCATTATATAATTGCGTATCTAGCCATTTCTCCTTCCAAGCAAAATGAATAACTAGGCACACCACTCAAACTTCTGCTTAAAGAGTGAAACTCTCTTCAACATTGTCTTTCAGTCTCTTCCCAGAAAGAGGCTGTTGCATGTGACTGTTCACTTTTGAGTAGTATCCACATACTGCATAGTTTATTTGGTTGATTCTTACAATTCAAGTACTCTCTTCACAGATAAACTAACAAAATGAAGATCAATACAGCACATATTTGTTTTGGATCTTCAACCACAGATAATAAAATTGTATTAGAGTTCTCCAGAGAAACAGAACCAACAACAGGTGCGTGTGTGCATTTATGTGCCCTCACTTGCACACAAATATGTAGAGAGAGAGTTTAAGAAACTATAAGACTATGGGTGCTGGACGGTCTGAAATCCATGAGGCCGATTTGCAGGCTGGAAATTCCAGGAGGATCCGGTGTTCAGTACTGAGTCTAAAGGCTGTCGGGAGGCAGAATTCCTTCCTCTTCAGTAAATCTCAGTCTTTGTTCTTAAGGTCTTCAAATGATTGGAAACAGCCCATGTGCATTGTGAAGGATCATTTGCTCTATCCACACCCTGCTGATTTAAATGACAGTCTTTATTTAAGACTGTCTACTACTGATTTAAATATTAATGACATCTTTTACAAAGAAGTACCTTCATAGCAATATCTACATTGATGCTTGGTCAAACAACTGGGTGTCGTTGGCTAGCCAAGCTACACATAAAATTAACAATCACACTTGTCACTGTAAGAGGTGATCATTAGGCCCAAATTTAATAACAAAGATTTAGTCAGACACTTAGCACAGTCTTGTACACAGCAGCCTTTTTACTATTGGGATATAATACTACCAGTACTAACAGTATCGCAACTAAAACCACTCCTCATACTACCCCTGTTGCTATTACTGGTACAAAGGCAGGCATATTTGCATACTCTCTGACTTGTTTTCTAAGGTTTACTGAAACATAATTATTTGTTAGTCAAGTAGCTCCCACACCAATCCATTCAAATTCCTTAAATCTTGATCAACTCAGTTGCATATTACACTAAACAATCTCCTTTCATCTACCACCTAAGGTGTTGGTATCACTAGTTTTCCCAAAGAATTTGCTTATTACTCTCTTGTGAATCATCGAGTCACATATTCTATGGAAAGAAGCACAGGAGTCTTGGAAATCAATAATCTTACATTCAAAATTCTGGAGATAGCTACATAAATCTTCAGCAAACTACTTTTTTCAAAACCTCCATTTCCGCTTTGTAAATTGCAGACAATATGATCAATATGATCTATGTCCAGATTTTATTGTGTATACCTTTGAAGCTCAATTTATTAGCTTACATAGATTCAAATTTTTATTTATTCATGTTTTCACTAGTCTTGTACTCCATATTGGAGACAAACATCTTTTTTATTTTTTATTTTTTTCTTTTGAGATGGAGTTTCACTCTGTAGCCCAGACTAGAGTACAGTGGCTGGATCTCAGCTCACTGTGACCTCCAACTCCCGGGTTCAAGCGATTCTCCTGCCTCAGCCTCCTGAGTAGCTGGGATTACAGGCGCCTGCCACCACACTCGGCTACATTTTGTGTTTTTGGCAGAGATAGCGTTTCACCATGTTAGGCTGATCTTGAACTCCTGAGCTCAAGTGATCCACCTGCACAGGTCGCCCAAAGTGCTGGGATTACAGGCATGAGCCACCATGCCCGGCTGAGACAAGAATCTTGTGAGTAGCTTTCACCTATTTGTATTTCAGTGCTTTCTCCCCTACCTTAACGACTTGCAGACTATAATAAAGTACCAAACTATGTAACTATTATTTAAATTAATACATATCTTTATTTAACCAAATACGTTCTAAAATAAATGATTAATGCCTATTATCCTTCTGGAATTCATGGTAGAGAATGCAGTAGATGGAACAATAGTCCATTGGGAATGCAAACAGAGGAATGGAGATGGGCCCTGTCCTTGAAGCAAGCAAAAAGATTCCGAGAACAGAAACTGATGGTAACTGGAGAAGAGGGTACCCAAAGCGAAATCTTGAAATTATTCATTTTGACCTGGAACATTGCTCAACCTTATTTTGAGCCTTATTGTCCAACAGTTTTATTTAGTAATACATTAGTTTTTAAAATAAAATGTTCTGTAGCAACAGAGCGTGGGCACACTTTAACTGCTAATACAGTTTTGGAAAATGCAGTTTCAGGACCCAGAATAAGGATGCATGAAAGAATCCAGGGAAGAGGGATAACAGATATAAGGCAGTGCCCTACTGTGTTTCAGAGAACACAAAAGTTGCAGTTTTACATCATTCTCTCAGGACACACCTTCAAGGTTTACTCCTTACCCCACCATTTATGATGGGGAAAATACAGGTTGTGAAATAAAACTGAAAATAATCATTCTACCTACAAATAATGTGTCTTTACTTATATTTGTCTATTAGATAAAGGAAGACATTTTTATATATTTGCAACTATTTCTATGAGTAGCTTTAACATGATTAAATTAATACACAAATTTGGAGTTCCTTAAAATAATTTTTAACCCTAATTTAAGCCAACGAATAGAAAGCAGATTCTCCTCAAACCTCTTTTTGAATTTAAGATTAGTAATAATTCCTCCTAGACATTTCTTTTATCCCTAAGCTGCCTCTGTACAAGTAAGCAGGTCAAATTATAGACAATTACTCCTTTAAAAATTATGTCCTGGTCCAACATTTTCTTATTAAACTCAGTACAGTTACTGAAGCTGTTGTAAACAACCTGTGTGTTTTATTCATTTAACAAATATTTGCTTATTCATTTAACACATATTTACTGAGTACCTACTATGTGCCAAAAACTCTATTATAATAAACACTAAACAAACAGGAGTCAATAAGGTCGATCAGTCTCTATTTTCTGAAACTTACGTTCTGCTAGAGAAAAGCAGCAATAATAACAAAATTAATAAGTAAAATAGGACATTTTCTCATTTCCTTAAATGTTATGAAGAAAACAAAAAGTTTAATTCAAGAGATAGAAATGTGGAGGGACAGGGAGAAATTTGGCACCACAGAATGTAGGCTGTTTAAAGAAGAAATACTTCCCTTGGAAGCAACATTTGTTCAGAAGGATGAGGGGAAATCTCCAGGCCTGAGAAGCAGCAAGGTAGACAGAGTTCAGTAAGTGGAAAAGTTCTGAAGGTGAACAGAAGTCGGCACTGAAGGCATAGCCAAAGAGAAAGCACTGGAGGAGTCAGGTGAAGTTGGAAACACAGGCTGAAGCCCAAGACCATAGAGGAACACGGGGGGTGCTAGAGCTGCTCCTGCAGGCTCCTACTAGTTTGGGAGAGCCAAGTGAGCACATCCCTTAACTCCATGCTCAGTGAGGTCACGTTGGTTGCTTGAAATTGAACACGAAGGGCATATTTACACTGTGAGATTTACCAAAGCTGTAAATCACTAATCCCACCCCACATCCCAATACACACACACACACCACACACACATATGTACACACACAACAGGTTTCCCAATGTATCATTGGACAAGCAGAAAAAGCAGGCTACCAGTCTCTATCTTGCCAGTAACAGTTTTAAGTGTAAATGGGTACTGTCCTAAACAAAGGCCTACACGCATATTTCAGGCTGAATATTTTAGAATTAGGAAATCTGTTTCTTCCACTTCCCTTGCTTGAGGATCATCATGAGGTTTTTGTGTGTTTACATCTGCTCCTCCGAGAGTCTATGTTGGGCAAATAAGTGTCACTGTGCTCCCCTGGGACAGGGATAGGACCATGGCAATCATACGGCTGTGACATAGGGAGAGAGGAGATTTTCAGATGCAAGATAAGAGTCAACCCCTCATGGCTGAATGTGGACAGAATAAATCACATCTGCTGTCTTCTCAGAAAGATACATGAGTAGGTCATCCAGAGAAATAAATAAAAAGGAGCCACCAAGTAGATATCATATTATTGTTCCATTCAAATGTATCATGTCTGAAAAACTTTGAAGAATGCGCTTACTTCAATTAGTTTGTTAATATTTATTTCTTAGGGGATACATACTATATACAGTGAATATGCACTTTGGAATGTCACTAATTTATGTTACAGTACAAACTATGTTATTAACTAGTTGAGTGCTTTGGCACTTTGCAAAACATCTTTTTACCTTGATTTCAGCATCGGAGATAAATTCTCATTTTCCTCATAGACTTTATCAAGCACTCAAAGCAATTTCATATGTAATGCATATTAAGAGCATTCTCTGGCACAAGGTAGGATAGGCTGGTATAAAAAGTCTAGACTTCCCAATTTGGGAGACCTTGATTGGAGTTCTGTCCTTGCCAGCAGCTTAATACTTCAAAATTTCGGGGAACCTCAGTTTTTTCTAATGCTACCTGGGGATAATAATATCTTGCAGTATTTTTGTGAAGCTTAGAAAGATACTATTCTATGTTTTGTATGATGTGTATATAGTCGGCAAACAATAAATAATGGACTTGAATTTCATTAGGGCAATCATTCAAAATACATGTGGAAATGCATTTTTGAGCAAAATCAAATATCAAATATAATAGACCAATGTTAAACCAAACAAAAAGCTGGCAATAACTTTAAACGCTAGGATTTGTTTTGATGCATTTCTTTTACATGTTTGTTTCTGTACCATTCAAATTTAAGTTTAAAACTCTTGGAGGAACTTGAATCTTAAGGAAAGAATGGCATATTTCCAGATGAAGGTCTTGACTAAAGTCAGGGCTCATAAATTCCTCCTCAGTGTAAGCTTTCAATCCCTTCTGCTTCCATGTCAATTTATTATGATGATGTTTAAAACTGGACATGTCCAGAGACTGGACCGCCTGAAGGAATGGAACTCCTGAAAATCTGGGGCGAAGATTTGATTGACTCTCCTCTTGGCTCTCTCAAAACTTTCTAAAACATTCCCTTTGGAGATCACTTCCATAGAAAATAAACTCCTTGAAAAAGTTTGCCAAAGCTCATTTTAGCAGCATTCAGAAAATATATTTGTCCTAATTGCTCAAGTCTATTTTTGAAAGGTGATAACCAGCAGGACTCTTTTGTATTTACTTATGAAATAAAGAGTTTGAGTTTTTCTTATTCGAGACTCTTTGTGTCCTTTCTCTCTGCCAGAAAAATGTCAAGGTTTTTTTCCACAGGGGTTCATTTGTGGCCTTGAAAGTTACAGTTACTGCACATCGAGAAATGTGTACTCTGAATTTATCATTAACACATTATATGGCCATGTAATTTATGTATTTCCAACTGTGAACTGAAGAGAGTTCTTGGTTTAGTGTTTGCATCATTGTTTTCCTTTGTTGATGTCTTTAGGCTGAGCTATCTAAAGCCTTCTCCCAGCTACATCCAGGACCTTTATATGCTTTGCACTCTACTGGGACCAGCTAAAATAATTGCTTTATTGCATGAGAAACATTGATGATGCAACAAGCTCCTTTCTTTAGATAGACCCTGGCTGGTGCTCTACCTGCTTTAATATCACCTTTGCACAGCCCACAGATTGATGAGCCACTAGCTGCACACTGATCTAATAAAGACCCTAATATAGCTGCTATGAAAGGTCACAGCTCTTTTCCACACAGGCAAGAAATCTGATTGCACTGTGTAAACAGCTATTCCACTAGATGCACAGACAAGACTTTGTAATCCTTACTCTTTCAAGAATAAATGTTTTTATGTGAGTTTTACATGAGAAAAAGAGACCTGAGCCACAGTAACTAAAGTGGATTTCCCCACATTTCTGATACGCCTTTGCAGGCTTTTTGCCCTCAGGATATCCATAATGTGTACCTTCACTGGATGTTTACCCCCTAGCCAGTCCCCATAGTCTGAGCCCATGAAATCTTCACATTCCTCTTCCCTATCAACACTGCTTTAAACTGTGTCCAGAGATGATCCGTTAATCTACTTTCAACTGGGTTGTTATGAGTTGACGAAAGTTTAATGTGTCACCCTTACCAGAGGCTCTTCGGTGTTTTCAAAAGGGAGCTTTAATATCATAAAGGAATGAAATCAGATGCCTTTTTCCTCAATTGCTGCACTATAATGACCTAACAATAGTTACATTCACGCAACCACTGATTTATTTTCTTTATTCCACACTAGGCTGGTGAGTTCCTGGTGTAGGTATGATGTTCTGTTTGGCTTTGTGTCTTTAATACTCAGAGTCATGCCTGACACATACCAAGTGCTTAAGAATGTTTGCCAAATGAAAGGATGAACGGTTAAGCAATGCTCAGGAAGTGTAGGCCAACGGGATGAAATTATATATTTAGGAAATAAAACCTTATCAGAACAATTTGCGTTCTTTCAATTTGCAGCCATCTAAGTGAGGCTAGCTCAGGACTCTAACATCTGAAACAAACAAACCACAGACTCCCAGACATTGTTGGAACAGAGTCTGGAGACGTTAACATACATGTGTGTTCTGCAGGCAAACTGGAAACATGCGAATATCATTCCCTTAAATGAGAAAGAAAAGGAAATCAGCAAACCGGAACAAACCCTTTCTTCTCTCAAAGTCACAAGGAGAGAAGTGTTGCATAGAGAAGATGAGAGTGTCATTTTGCTTTAAATCTGTGCCAAACTGACATAGTAAGAATAATAGCACTCTAGGAGTTTTGTCATTGATATACACTATCTGTAAAAAATGAATCAGTGCATTTATTTAGAAATTTGTTCATTAAGTTTTACCCTTTAAAAGTAATGTATGCTTATTTTTGAATCAGTGGATTTCTAAATGAAGTACAGATGTTAAAAGAATAAAAAAACTTAAATAGCTACATTGTCTTTCACATGGTAGCTATAAACATATTATAATTTATAATTAAGATGTATTTATCTTCTAAGAATGGCTTTTAAATGTCATTTAAAAAAATCAAGAGTGCTATCTACAAAATAAAACAATGCCAACTATTTCACATTTTCAGATACGATTTTTCTTACTCTATGGCCTTTAATACCATGCCAGTATATGGAGAACAAGGGTGTGTGTGAATGTGTATTATTACTATGCCAGGATACTGTATCTTCTGTGTTTTGTTCATATTTTATTTAAAGGCAAATCACAATAAAGTGAAAATTAACAAATGTTACCGTCATTCTATAAATATTCATCAAGATATGTTTTGGACAAGTGTTAAAATTGGGAAGTGGTAAGAATTCATAGAATACAGTACTGGAAAAGTTAATTTTCCTTCTCACTTTAGATGAAAGAGGGAGCAAGAAGAGAGAATTTTTTTTCTAGCACTGTAAGCTATGCTGAACCAACAGTAAGAAGTAGTGAACTGATAGCAAGACGTAGAATAAAATTGAAAACATAAATAAAATGTTCATTAAACTGGTATCATTTTCGGAGAGCTACTATGTGGCATGTATCAACCACGTGAAAGCAACTACTGTACCGTTTCTGGGAATATGTTGTGGGAGACAGTTATTCACTAAGTCAGGACTTATTTTTGGATTTGTGAAAGATCTTTACGATGGATAATAACATGGTATCAGCCCTGTGTGAGAAGACTAAATGAATGATGAAGTCTAAATTGTGCTGAATGCCTGCAAATGGATCAAATGGCATTCAAAATAATACCTCAATTTTTTATCAGGACTGTGACTGTATTTCCAACCTTTCAGATATACATTCTTTATGGTACAAAATATGCTACATAAAATTAGTAAAATCTGTTGCCATAGAAAAGAAAAAAATTATAGAAAAGTTAAAGTAATGAAATGAACTGCTGAAAAAAGAGAACCACAGAGGAATCAGCAGCTCAATAATGTGTATTCAAAAAGTATGCTAGTAAATGGAACCCAAACTCTCCCCACCTCATATTCTATTATTTATTTATACTTTAAAAGCCTCAATGGATCAGAGCTAAGTTTTATCATTTCATTTTCTAAAGATAACACACTTGCTTTTATTCTTCTCTCAATGATTCTACCTAAAATAACTGGCTTATTAAAACATACATAGAATAAATATCCTGAGAAACTTCACCAGGAAAAATAAGATTATAGAGAAACTTAATTATAGATCAAAATTATTGTGATTTTTTGTATCCATATAAGTCCTATGAAATGGAAGTATTTACTCCATGCCATTTTGATATCGCTACAAAAATAAAAGCCAAGAAGTCTTTTGCCAAGGCATTAAATGCTGTTGGAACTTGGTGATAAGCTTTCACACTTCAACAACATTGATTTAGTCTTGAAAATTGTACTGAAAAAGTACGAGCTATTGAATGTATGATATATAAGGAAGTTAGCAAAGAAACCTAAGGAACACAAGGAAAACAAAAGGATATTTTGTGTCTATCTCTCCCAACTCTAACATTAGCCCTAACTCTGAGACAATGAGGTTTTTGAAGCCTACCATATAGCTTTCACTACAACTTAATTAAGCTTGGGTGAGGCTATGAGATCAATGCTCCCTTGGTAGTGGCATTAGCAATAGATCATTGCTATAGTGGTCAGTTTCACTGCTGTATCTTCAAACACACTCTAAGAGTATTTTGAGGTTAGAATGACATTTACTTTGCAAGTTCTTTTTTTTTTTTTTTTTTACAGCTACTCTCAGCTTGTAAAGAGAGCGAAGGCTACATTGAATTTCCAAGGTTTTGGAATGACCTGTGTCAGGACTCTTCTGGCATGAAATACTATGCATTATTCATAATGCCTAAACCCTTCAAAATTCAACAAGCATGATTTAATTTCAGGCCAGCAGATAAAATTAGTGTGACATTTTTGGCATTGTTATTAATTTCAATAATGAAAGAAACACAGTTAGTTATATGAATATTGTCAGAAAAATCCATTTAAGTAAAATATTTAAGAAATCCAGGCATATATGCTTAAACTGTCATTTGTGAAAAGTAATTAAAAATCTTTGTGTGTTTATGATCTAGTAATACTTAATTCTACAAACTTTTTTTCTTTTTTATGTATTTAATAATCCATCTAGAAACTTATTTGGTCAGAGTTAGAGTGGATGAACTGACATTTCAGAATCCAATCTCTTATGCTCTACCTTAAGGTTCAAAACCTTTGATCAATTATACAATAGCAGCCTCGAAGATCAAAGAATCCTTAATTGCTAGTGAACAAATATGGGGAAGCCGAATAACACTGGACTGAGTCATTCATAACATGAAGTTACAGGAGAAGGAGAATAATGATGGAATAATGGTGGAATATATTTATTTTTCTTTTTGTGTGTGTGTAGAAAATAATGATGGTGTGAACTGACATAATTCTACCAAAGGTTATCAGGTTCAAATTTTAAATCAAACGTAATTCTAATGCTACTTTTCTTTAAGATTATTTTAGAGCAAAAAATCAATATGCCATAATGTCAGGAAATTTTTTTAATTAAAATGTTATCCATTAAATTCCCTCTTGGAGAAGTTCTGCATTAGTCTAAAAATGCACCCACTATAGGCCACCAGATGGCCTATGCTCAGTGATATCAAATTAATAAGTAAAATGTATTTAAGAAGAAATATTTCCATAACTCAATAAATCAAAGTTTAAAAGCAATAGAGTAGTCAGGCTGTGAAATACATTAGTCACGCATGGATGGTATTTTGTGAGTATTTTCCAATATGTTAATTGCAGGGGTACGGGAAAATATCTAAACTCATTTTTCAAAGATAAACTGTGTAGGTAAGATTGTTTTGTGTATCATGAAGAATAGACTTTAAGAGTGCCTTTGCAGCCAATTTTCTTAATTAATATAGGCAACTTAAACAAATTACAGGTATTTCTTGCTTATTAAAAATTCTCTTTATAAGCTGCTAAACTTAGAAGAATAGGTTTATAATAAATTCACTCTAGGAAGCATTTGTTGAATTTAGAAAATTTGAGAATAACATGCTAACATTTGGTACATACAGCTTATGTGTCTAATCCTCCTTGTATGAATTATTACTTGTATTTGTTTCTTGAGAACAGTTTTAACAAGTCTGTGATTAATATTGGTCAGCTAGTTCCATTGACCTCTTCTGCCTTCTACTCTGTTAAATCAAATTTCTTATTGCCTAAATGTCTCCAGAATGTGTCCAAGTATATGCATTGCATATTAGAGTCTATTTATTGCATTAAAAAGTGGCCTGGTATTTCCAATGCTGTCAAGTAGTACCAGAAAATATTTTTGAGAGTCTACCCTGTAATGGGAATCTTTACACGGATTTTGTTTGCCTTGTCTGCACTGCAGAGGAATTTCTACAACCTTTGGTGAACTTTAAAAGGCTTTTATGCAGTGAGGATAATGTGTATAAGTAGAAGTCCAGCAATGTAAATGAGAAGAAAGAACTTGGGAAATTTTCTAATACTGCAGAATTATTGTGTCCATCTTTTAATAAGTAGAAAGCAGTACAAATAAATAAATTATTTATTAATCCATACAGACTATTCTATTCCACAGTGGGGAATGTCACCTTACATAAGAAACATTCAGGAACTGCATTTTCATTTCATTTACATGGTATTGTGGCTTATGTGATTGAACTTGGTCAGTTTGCAGGAAATTGGCTAAATTCATTTTTTCCTGAGCTCTTGCTGCACACAAACTAGATTACATTCACTCAAAGAAGACAGAACATGTGGAAAAGAAAGTCTGTCCGTCAACAAACTATGGACATTGTGTGTACTATTTCTCATACATACTGAAAATATAAGGTTGGCACTACTATAGTTTTCAGCAATTGAATAGTCCTAGGCCCCAGAAATACGTTTTCAGTGATGATCCGCCTAGTACACCTTACAGCTTGGTCTCTGGAGAGTATATTAGCTGACCTTCCCAGCCAAAGGAGAAGTGATGCTGCCTTTCTAAAACTGTTATTAAGATTTTACTCATCTCTCTTTAAATACTTTCTGTATTGTTGGGAATGGGTGCGGAGTTTCTAGCAAAATTTCTTAAAATGGTAGTCACAATTTTTATCCCAACTATTTTTATAAAGATATAAAATGATTTACTATACATTAATTTATGGATCTATTTCTATCTATACATTTATCTATGATCTACTCCTACTAATATATAAAGCTATGTGTATATATACACACAATTATAAACTACATATATAACTATGCATGTAACTATAAAACTATATAATATCATATCAATAATGAAATTAGACTTGAGTTGAGATCTGATACAGTAGTAGTTACACATAGAAGAAAAAACATTCCAGGCAGAAGTAGAATAATGTGTAAATTTCGATGGCAGGAGCAAAGCAATTTTGAGACACTGAGTACAGGTTGTGTGACTTTACCACACAATCCAAGGATGTGTATGGTCCAACAGCACACTTCAGGTTTAAGGGCAGATCCTTACATGACGTTTTTGCTATGTGAAGTATTCTGGTTTTTATTCTATGAGCAATAGCAAAGCTTTAAAATGTTACAAAAGATTCCATCACAATAAGATTTACTTTTCAAAATATCTACTCACCCCATTAAAGGTAGAGAAAAAAGTTAGGGTGGTGGTTCATGAATATGAAGATGACTGAGGTTTAGACTTGAGAAGTAAAAATAGATATAGAAAGATGTACACAATGTTAGGATATATATAGGAAAAATATGACTAGAATTTGTTGATGGATTGGATATGAAAGGATAAGCGAAGAGAGACACCACAATGACACTGAATTTCTGGCTTACATAGATTTCATAGGTTGGGTTTTTGGATGGGACTAATTACAATTTTAGAAACAAAAAAAAAAAGCTTATTTGATTAGAAGTTTAAGGATCAGGAGTTCCATTTGAGTTTTCTAAATGTCAAGCAGGCAAGTACAGCAAGGTGAAGAGCTTTTTTCCAGGAGACATGAATATGGGAGCCGTTCATATTTGGGTGAAAACTATGGTTATTAGAATGTGTGTAGAGATACAGAATCATACAAGGGAAGGGGACCTGATTCAGAGGCGCCTACAACTCTAAAATTCAGTGACTGGTTAGCGGATGAGGAGCCTACAAAAATGTCTAAGTGGGAGGAAAATCAGGACATTGTGGCGTTATAAGAAGCAAAGAATGAAATGATTTTTGAAATCAGAGAGTGAATTAACACAACGCTATGGCAGAGTGAAAAAAAGATAAAGTCTGAAAAAATTTCTTCCGAATTTAGAAAGATTAATACTATGAATGACCTTGACAGAGTTATGCTAATAGAATAAAAACTACTGGAGCCATGTTTGAGGGCATCTGATTGAGAGTATGAGGTGAAGACGTGAAGCCATGCTCTAAAGGGGAGGGAAGGTATAGGGTGAAATTATCCTAACTATGGACCCACTTGCACATTCCAACACAAAACTACTTTTAGAAACAACAAAAATTGCCTGGGTGTGGTGGCTCACACCTGTAATCCCAGCACTTTGGGAGGCCAAGGTGGGTGGATCACAAGGTCAGGAGATTGAGACCATCCTGGCCAACATGGTGAAACCCCGTCTCTACTAAAATACAAAAAATTAGCCTGGCATGGTGGTGGGTGCCTGTAATCCCAGCTACTCAGGAGGCTGAGGCAGGAGAATGGCTTGAACCTGGGAGGCGGAGGTTGCAGTGAGCCGAGATCATGCCACTGCATTCCAGCCTGGTGACAGAGCAAGACTCTGTCTGAAATAAATAAATAAATAATCTTTTTTAGTGTTATTTTTCATTATCTATTTTATTTTTATCCTACATCTTACTGCCAAATCACTTTAAATAAAGTTCTACCTCTTTCCCAAATTCCTTTGTTTGTCAAGTTACTGCAATACACCTTCTACTATCTCACTGTCCTCACAAATGTTCCCACTTTGTATTACAATGTGTAGTGTATAATGTCATTTCCAAAGGCCACTTTGATTTATTCTCCTATTTGATTTCTCAAAAGTTGTTTGAAACTATTAAGTTCATGAATTTCTCAATAATTTTTACCCTCTATTATTTTCCCGACCCCACTCTAGTAGATGTCCTTTCCAATTTTTTTCTTTCATATTCTGGCCATTCTTTTGATATGGTTCCGATTATATTAGTCTGGTAAGAATACTAAAATTGTACATGAAAGGCTGGCCAAAGAATAACCCCACGCATGTGCAAATGTAAGAGCAGAAAGCTAATCAATTGGAGTACACGCAGGTATTTTGAGACCTGAAGCTTACAAAACTCAGAGGTCTTTGGGTAAAACAACTCAAACTATACATGAAAAAAGTAATTTTGAAGAGGAATACAATTCCTAATGAAGTTCTTATTTTTTAGAGTGAGGAAAGAAATACAAACAAATAAAAAAATTCACAACACTGTCAAATTCCACAAACACCACATCTAGAGTAATGCAATTCTGTAACACCTTTTTCCTATGATTTTTCTCTGCATATTTTCCTACTAGCTCTTTTATATGACAATATCATAAAATATTTTTGATAAGGAAAACAAAAATAATGTAGTGTATCTTTTAATATTGTTCATAGAAATTTATTTTTGATTTTTGTTAGTTTACTTAAATTTTCATAACATGTTTAAATTTTTTTTATTTTTGTCAAATTAGAGAAAATGTATTTTCATATACACATTAAGATTTCAGGATATGTCAAGGTTTTTTGGTGCAGAGTCAAATCTTTACTACTGTTTGAATTTGCAATCTTCATTGATCAGTTTGTCAAAAAGGCAGTGTAATACGCTGAGTTTATGTTGCTCTGTATGGTAGGAATCATCCCCTCTTTTTGTTAGGACTTAATGAGAATGAGTTCTCTGCTGACAACCTTATACATCTGATGATTGGAACAATTTTCCATAAACTAGCTTTGAGCTCAACAGGTTTCAAATCTTGTTTCTCATTTACCCTAGATACTCTTGTTTCTATCAGTCAGTTTGGAAACTTAGTTTCCTAGATTACAAGACCCGAAATTTGTTTCTTACTTTACTAAAGTTGTTCACCAATACATTGAGGTGATTTGTCATCATATTTACATTCCTCGTGTGAAAGAATATCTGGGATAGCCATTTACATCTTTATCATTTTCAACTTTAGTTATTCAATGTGTCTCAATTTGATAGAGTTTACTTTTTTCTTAATAGCTGAGTTCTAAAATACATGACAGAATTTAAATTTCTCTTTGTGGAAATACTAATGACTTTAAATGTAACATTCTCTACGAACATATGTACTAACCTGGGTTAGAAATACCATAGCAAATTAGATAATTGATATTCTTCATTCATTCACTCATTCAACGAACAGCTATTCACTGAGGAACTTGTGTTAGTCTCTACTACATTGCTGGGAATAAAGTAATAGCACACGCAAACACACACACACACACTGCTTCTAATTTATTGAAGAATTTGGGGGAGATGGCATTAAGAAAACAATTATCTAGGTAAATATTAAATTCAGTTTTTAATAAATACCATGAAAGAAAGTATGAGTTTTGCCTGTTAACACAAGAAGTTAAGACAAATACCTTTTCACACACACAAAACAAATCATTAAAATGTAATTCACATGCAACGTAATTCTTTTTTTGACATCTTTTTAAGAATTGAAATATTTATGTACAGTAAATTTCACCTTTTTAAAATGTACAGTTTAGTGGTTTTTAGCATATTTACAACCATCATTTCCATCTAATTCTAGAACATTTTATTATCCCAAAAAGAATCCCCTACTCATTAGCAGTCATTTCCTATATGCCTCTGCCCTCACGCTTCTGACAACCACTAATATACTTCCTGTCTCTATGGATCTGCCTATACTGAATATTTTATAGAAATGGAATCATACAATATGTGACTTTTTGTGTCCACCTTCTTTCACTGAGCATAATATTTTTAAGGTCCATCCACATATCAATATCAGGATTTTTGTCCCTTTTTATGATGAATTAATATATTATTGTATGGATACACCACTTTTTAAAATTAACTTTTTGTGGTAAAATACTACATGAGATGTATCCTTTTAACAAGTTTCTGAGTGTACAATACAGCACAGTTGAATCGATGTATAATGTTATACAGGAGATCTCTAGAACTTCTTCATCTTGCTTAACTGAAACGTTGTGGCCATTGATTAGTAACTCCCCATTTCCAACCCTGCCCTCATCTCTTGACAACCACCAACCACCATTCAATTTTTTGATTCTATGAATTTGACTATTTTAAATATCATCTATAGGTAGAATTAGGCCATATTTTCTTTGGTGAATGACTATTTCAGTTAACATACATGAGCTAAAAAGCTTCTGCACAGCAAAGGAAACAAGCAACAGAGTAAAAAGGCAACTTAGAAAATGGAAGAAAATATTTGCAAGCAATATATCTGACAAAGGTTTCATGTACTATATAAATATATGTATATGTGTGTGTGTATATCTATCTATCTATATATATACACACACAAAGCACTGCTACGACTCAGCAAAAATACTAATAACTCAACTAACAAAATGGGTTAAGAACTTGAACAGACATTTCTCCAAAGAGTATGTAAAAATAACCAACAAGTGTATTAAAACACGTTCAATAACACTAATTGTCTGGGAAATTTAAATCAAAATCAGAATGAGAAAAAAAAGATGTTGCCAAGAATGTGCAGAAATCAGAATTCTTGTATACTATTGCTGGGAATGCAAAATGTTGCAATCACATGGAAAACTGTATGAAGTTTCCTCAAAAAATTCAATATAGATGTACTATATGATCCAGCAATTTTGGTATTTATCCAAAAGATTTGAAATCAGAATCTCGAGAAGACATTACCCCTCCGGTGTTCATTGCAGCAATATTCACAGCTGACAACATTTGATAACAGCCTAAGTATCAATCAGTAAATGAATGGATAAAAATGAAATATATCCATACAATTAAATACTATTCAGCCTTTAAAAAGAAGGATATACTTCAATGTGCAACGACATAGAAGAACCTTGAGGACTTTATCATGTTCCGAAATGTCCACTTACTGCCACCCATAAGGCGAATATATTGTAGAGAAAGAGAATGTGTTAACACACATACACACACACACACACACACACACACACACACACACGTACGTGTATGGAGATAACGAGTAGAAATTATTTTTTCTCATCTAACTTTGAGCATTTTTTCCAGAATTTATTGTACTCAGGAATAAGATAGGAGTGAAATTGAATGGTAGACCTCAGAATTTTGCTACCTGAAGATTTTAACCTTTTATTTATTTATTTATTTTTTTGAGACAAAGTCTCACTCTGTTGTCCAAGCTGGAGTGCAGTGGTGTGATCTTGGCTCACTGCAATCTCCACCTCCCAGGTTCAAGCGATTCTCCTGCCTCAGCTTCCGGAGTAGCTGGGACTACAGGCATGAGTCACCATGCCCGGCTAACTTTTGTATTTTTGTTAGAGACAGGGTTTCACTATGCTGGCCAGGCTGGTCTTGATCTCCTGACCTCATGATCCTCCCGCCTCGGCCTCCCAAAGTGCTGGGATTACAGGTGTGAATCACCTGGCCTGGCCTTAACATTTTTATCTCAAATACCTTTAAAAGGGGGTTTTCACTTCTCAAATCCTACCAACAATGTGCTGAGGACAAATAAAATAAGGTTTATCTAGGTTGAAAGAGTTTGCACTAATTTAAAACATGATAAATGAAGAAAAGACAAGTTAAAGATTGAATAGCTGAGAAAGAGAATGAAAGAAAAAGAGATGAAAAAGTTAGGAGAAAAAGGAGACGGAGCCTGTGTGGGCTGCAGATCAAAACTTCTCTCCTGACCTTATGGCTGGATTGGCATACCATACCACGTTTCTTGGGATAAAACCACCTCCCAGACAATTCTGAGCCAGCCCCCTAGGTATGAGAACGTACACTGTGCCCTCTGCTGATTCAGGACGCCACATTCCCTGTGCTGCACCATTTGGTCATATTCCCAGCCATACTCTGTGATGTTTTATTGCCACTGGCTCAACTCTAGCTCTCTTTCTCACTGACTGTTACTTCTGGCCTGTGTTCTATTTTCTTAGAGTCTTCTATCCTTTTTGTGATGAAAATTAGATCATATTCATATTCTGTAACTCCCAAAAAGGAGAATGGAAGCACCACCTCCCTTTTTTCCCCAGATAAGATGAGAACATGTTTAAATAATGGGATATCTTTTAAGAAATAATAAAATCTGAGCTTATTCATTTATTTACTGGTAGTGCCTTATTGTTACATCAGGAACTGCAACAACATGATTTTATAGCTAATGAAATTTGATGCCAACCTTTTAGCTCGATGCCTCTGGCCATATTTGTATACCATACAATTTTATTTACTAACATAGCGATTCCTTTTTAAATTTTATTTTATTAGTTCTGACAAAGGCTTATAAATCTTAAAAAAATTCCTTTTATTGGGATGACCCATATTTAAAAATAATGCTTTGGTTAAGTTTTGAGGTTATAATATATTTATTCTATCTATCTCTATTAAGATAAGCATTGTCTTTAGTTTTTCCTCGATTATTTTTTTCTTTAATTTTTGGTAAGACACTTTACATGAGATCTATCCTCTTAAGAGATCTAAAGTGCACAAAACTGTATTTTAACCTATGGACATGAGACTTTACATGAGATCTCTGGAACTAATTTATCTTGAACAACTACAATTTTACAGATACTGAGTAGTAACTCACTGTTTTCCTCTCCTCCCAGCTCCTAGTAATCACCATTGAATTCTTTGAGTCTAGAAGTCCGAAAATTTTAGATACTTCATACAAGTAGAATCATGCAGTATTTGTCCTTCTGTGACTGGATTATTTCACTCATAAAAAGATCCTTTTCAAAATCTCTCCCTGCAGGAAACCATCTACTTTACCCGTACAAGAATAGGAAAAAGTTTAAACATTTAAACTTTCTTGAAGTAGGGAAGGCATGCATATCTACTTTAATCCAGAACAGCCCTGTGACCACAGCAGATTTTATTTTTACACCCACAAAATGATTTAAGCACCAAATCTGAATCCTGCATGGCTCCTAAACTTCAAATGATGGAAACCAGTTGCTTAGTAATGCCAGCCAGAATGTGGTGTTCAAGGACCTTCTCTGGCTGTTGCAATTTACAGCCATTTTCACTGCCATTAAAGTTGCATGCAAATCTTAGCTCTACAAACGTTGACATCAGTTAGTCAAGCAGACAGCAGAAAAGTGACAAAGAAAGGTTTAAGGCTAATTTTGAAATAGTTCGGTGACATGGGCTCATGAATAAAATGTAAATCGAATTATATGGTGGGCACATACAGATTTAAAAGCAAGAGACCAGGGAGTTCAGGAAGAAAAATGCCTTGTAAGACTCAAGAAAACAAAATGCAATACAATTTGCATCACTGGAATAAGACAGTGGAATAATTCATGTTGCCTCTATCAGGGAAACCTGGTGAGCTATTTAAATTGCAAATGACTGCACCCCATTACAGAACTTCAACAACAAAATCTCTGGGGGATAGCCTTAAGGTAACTTTTTCAAAAAATTACTCAGGTAAAATTTACGTAACTTAAACTTTGGAGAGCCTTTGAAAGTCCATGATATTCTTTTGTTTCTAAGTATTTTCAGGAAACTTCTAGAGAAAAGGTCTTCTATGAAATTGTGCAATTTGGAGAACATGACTCGTGTCAAGACATTGTATAATTTTGAGGATATTCGTTTAAAATATTGACTGTGACCTGAAAATTAGAATGCCATGCACATGTAAACAAAATAATGATAAGAGTTGCCTTACAATAAATCATAGTAGGAAAGAATAAATTCAATAAATTTTAAAATAAGATGGGGAAATATTCAGTGTCTTGGGTTAGTGATATTAAACAAAATAGTTCATCTCTCAGACTATTAAAGCTGCAGCGAGAAGGTATAGAAAAAATACACAGTAAATTTTGGAAGCTCCAAAAATGTTCTTTCTGTGAAATAAGGATAACAGGATGTTATTGAAGATGCTTAAATAGATGCCAGAATTATTTATCATGAAAAAATATGGGTAACCCATGTATGACAATGTCATTACAGTATGCCAATACCCCTGGGATGTTAGCCAAAATGGAGATAATTTTCTGAAAACAGCTCAGTCCTGAACTTAATCCAAAAGGCATCTATTCATAACAAAGTGCTCCCTTCATGAAGGGAAAAGGCTATGCCAGATAGAGGAGTTTTGTTTATACATTTTCATTATAAAAACAAACAGCACATACCATGAAAGAAATTCATTCATTTGAAACAGATTATAAATATACCTACGTAAAACTATTTAGAATATCTGTAATTGCAGAAAGCATGTTTGTTTGTTTTAATAAAGGGAATTTTTTTAATAACACAGAAAATAATAAAACAGGGAAGAGCCCGAGACACCGACTTCTCCTGAATTTACGGGTGAGCTTAGTTAAAATTCAATCCAGCTTCTCTGCTTTCATAATCCTATGGCAATGTTATAACCTGAATACTGGGCCCAACAAGAAAATGAGATTGATTATTCATATCCAGTTTAAATCTTTCCAGTCCTGAGAGAAATCATTGTGAAGAAAAAAAGTCGCAGAGAGTGGGAAGGAAATAACCAGGTCATGAATTTTTACTTTGGTGAATTTCATTTGGCAGCAACATTGAACATGAGTTAATATTAGTGCTCTGTTTCAAAGAAATGAAGACTTAATCCATACTAGTAGAACATTAAAGCATTTAAACATTCACTGATGATATCGTATTATTAATCCATTCATCCAAGATATTAATGAATGCCTTCTAAGTTCCAAAGACTATACTAGGTAAAAAAGATACAGAGGAACATGTAGTCTAGGGAAAGAGTCAATTATAGAACAGTATGACAAGATTTATCTGCATGTATATATGTAATATTGCATGTGTGTAGGTTTGTATGTGTTCTTTTATATACAACTATGTGTTTTTACATGTAATTCATTATAAATATATGTATGCATATATATTTTATATATATGCATTTTTCCTCCTCCACCTCATACAGAACCTGCTCTTATAAGGTGGAGATTAAGAAGTTTAGAATACAACAAAAATGAATCTGAGCACAGGTTGTTAAGTGAAGGTATTTCATACAATGAGTAAAACGTACACAAAGGAGTAAATGCTGAGAGGTTTTCCCATGTTCGGGAAACCACAAGCAATTTGTTATCCTGATAAAAATTAAGGCTTAGGAGATGAAGTTGGGACATTGGGAATATATCATTAAACCTATGAAATTTGAAGTTTATCTCAGATACTCTTATCATTATGTCTTGGAAAACTATAGTAATCAATATTTAGGATGGGTTTCCAGGTGATTCTAAGGAGCAGCTAGATTTCCAAAACACTTGAGGTTAAGAATACCTCAGGCTTAGCCATGACTGAGAGAGAGCTGGCTCCATAATTTTCTAAATGTGACTCCGGATCAGTTGGTTGTTCCCCCTGAATCTCATTTTCTTCATTCTGAACATGGAGATCTTAATACGCTTTGCCTGGCAGACTTGATTTAAGAAACTGCTATCATGTTTGAAGAGTAACTGATACTGTGCTTGATGGCAGATGGCCCTTAGTGAATGACAATGTTATTATTATAATTACTACTCTTACTATTCATTATAATTAAGAGCTCTCCTCCTAGCAGGAGAGAAAAGAACAGGTAGCCTTCCAGATAGTAAGTATAAGACAGAAGGAAACCCAAAGCTAGAGGAGAAAGTGAAGGAGCCTGTTATTCTTTTATTGGGTAAAGACTTTCTGGAAAAAGTAACACCTAAATTTAATGGAAAGCCAGTTAGCTCAATTCAGTGGAAATTGCTCTACCCTCAGGACATTGCTATACACATAACTCTCTGCTGGTTGCTATCAGGCAGTCAGAGCTGCATAATTCCGTGACTTTAGTTGGATCAAAAAAGAACCTGGTCAGGAATAAAAGTAAATCTCGAGGATCTACAAGGCCATGGAGAACTTTGAAAAGCTCTAACAGAGTTCTGGTGATATAAATGGCTGCATACGTTTGTAAAAGTCGTGCCTTGGAAAGACCTAAAAAAGGAAAAGACACCTGTCACTCACCTGTCGGGGACACTGAGACCCTGTACAAGCAGCATGTGAAAACGCAGGCTGTCTTGCAAACTGTCTGAAGTTTAGAGTCATGGCTTCCTTCATAATCCCCATGGCAAAGTGTGGAAGACATACAGGCAAAACAATGAAGAAAATCTGACTAATCAGTGGCTGACTCCCATATTATAATGATCCAGAAGTTATGCATAGGAAGTCAGGATTCAAAACGAAATCTAAAAAAAGAAAAAAAAAATCTAGCCAAAAGTGAAGTGACCACATGCTGCAGAGAATACAGAATTTACAGGAATAATCCAGAAAAGTCACCAAAAAAATAAGTAACAACAACAACAATAAAACACAATAATCAAAACCATACAGCTTGAGATAGAGGGAAAATGTGCTACCAGAGTTGTTAGAATACATTATGTCAAATCTTTAGTTTGAAAACAACAAGATTATAAGAAACACAAAGAAACATGAAAGTATGCCACAGGAAAAAAAAAGTAACTATATGGTTTCTACAAGAGACACATTTAGTTGAACACTCATATAAGTTGAAACTAGAAGGATAGAAATGTCGACAATAACCAAGAAAGAGTAACAGTAGCTGTACTAATATCTGACAAAATAAACTCCAACCAAAATTATTATTAGAGTCAAAAAGAACATTTTATACTGATAAAAGAATCAATTCATTAGGAAGATAAAATAGTTATAATCATCTTCTCAAAGAAACATGAGACATTTCCTGGAATAGACATAGAGAAGGCCCTAACACAGGCCTCAATAAGTGTAACATGATTGTCACAATACAAAGCATATACTCTGCCCACAGCTGAGTGAAAGCAGAAAGCAACAGAAAGGAATTTCGGAAATACACAAATATGTGGGAACCAAACAATACATACCTAAATAGCCAATGAGTAAAGAAGAAATCAGAAGAGAAGTAGAAAATACTTTGAGATACATGTAAACAAAAAGAAAATATACCAAACTTATGAAATGTAGCTCAAGCTGTGATGAGAAGGAAATTTATACCTTTACATTATAAAAGAAGAAAAATCTCAAACTGGTAACCTAAGCTTCCATCTAAAGGAGTTAGGAGAAGAAGAGCAAATTAATTTAAAGCAGACAGAAGAAATGAAATAATGCGGTATTAGGAAGTAAATTAAAAAAAATAGAGAAAATCAACAAAAACAAAAGTTGTTTCTTTAAAAAGATTAGAAAAATTGCAAAAACCTTTAACTAGGCTGACCAAGAAAAAAAGAGAGAGGTCTATATTACTAAAATCAGAATGGGAAGAGGGGACATCATTTACTTTTATTTTTATTATTTGAGACAGGGTCTTGCGCTGTCACCCAGGCTGGTGCAATCTCAGCTCACTGCAACCTCTACCTCCCAAGCTCAATAGATCCTCTTACCTCAGCCTCCTGAGCAGCGGTGACTACAAGTGCTAGCCACCATTCATGACTAATTTTTTGTATTTTTCATAGACAGGGGTCTTCACAATATTGGCCAGGCTGATCTTGAACTCCTGAGCTCAAACAATTCACCCACCTTGGCCTCCCAGAGCACTGAGATTGGAGGTGTGAACCACCATGCCACAGGTGACATCATTATTGACTTTACAGAAATAAAAAGCATCATAAGAGAATACTATGAATAATTGTATACAAATATATTAGATCAGTTAGAAAAACACAAACCACTGAAACTGACAAAAAAATAGAAAATCTGAATAAACATTTAAAAATTAAAAATTTTAAATTAACAATAAAAAAAATCTACCATAAAGAAAAGCTGAGGCCGAGCTGGCTTCACTGATACGTTCTATCAAATAAAGCATTAATATAATTCTTTCCAAACACTACCAAAAAGTAGAAGAGAGTACTTCGTACTTCCTAACACATACTATGAGGCCATCATTACCTTGATTCTAAAACCAGACAAACATATCACAGGAAATATACAAATGAATATCCTTTTGAGTATATAAACAAAATCTTCCACAAAGTATTAGCAAACAATGTCCAGCAACATTTAAAAAGAATTATACACATGACCGAATGGGATTTAGCCAAGAAATACAAGATTGGTTTATCATACAAAAATCAAACACTGTAATACATTATACTAGTAGGATGAATGACAAAATCCACAATATCAACCCAAAAAATTGTCATAATTTATTGAGTGTTGATAATGTCAAGCCCTGCTAGACACTTTCAAAAACCCATGACCACAGTTAAGCCTGCCATATGTCTCCAGTGTCCACGGATCCCATGAAATTGCCTTTACTGCAAACAGACACAGCTGTGGTTTACATTCTCACAACTGAGAAAAGCAGAGCAGATCTTGACCTAGGGAAAACTAGAGCTAGGTTCTCTGAAAAAAATAATAATCATCTGCCTCTAATCTTGACTCTATGTGTTGACTCCGTTGTCTCTATTGAGGGCACCTTCTGCATGTAGGGATGTCAGAGAGCAAAACCATACACAGCCCAGACTACAGTCCTGACAGCTTCCATTTGATAAATAAAGTCTTTTTTAGACTTAGAACTTAAGCATTCTAATACAAAAAAAACCCAAAAAACAAAAAACTGGATAGAAACGAGAAAAGCTAGGAGACATTGTGTAATTTTGAGAAAGTTGCTTATTTTCTCTAACCTCAGCTTACCCATGTCTAAACAGAAAACCCATGAAAAACAGAAGACCACAGGTATACTTTGCCAATATCATTTGGTTACAATAAATTTTAGTTTAGAATGTTAATAAATAGGTGTTTGTGAAACAATAGATTGATGTTTATGAAGACTTTCTGTCAGTGTGAAATTCTTCATGTACATTAGGTATCCCTTTGTAAAAAATCATCAGATAACTAGAAGGAGAGTTGCCATTCATGTCATAATTTGGAAATGTTAGGACTTCTCTCCAGGGAAAATTTACTGAATTAAAATTTTTATTGGCCTTTTTGTTTATAAAAATTATAATTTTCCAATAGAGAATGAATGGAAAAATCGAGACAAAATTTAACTCATTAAATTTCTTTGCCTGATGAAGTAATAAGAATTTTTAGGGAAGGAAATTTGGCATCTGGGGTTGAAGGAAAACAAGTACAGAGAAAATCCTGAGCGTAGAGTGTATCAACACAGTAGCAGGCTGGATTCTAGGGGGACAGATGGCCATTTGAAATTCTCTATGGTAGGTAAATTCTAATGATCTTAGGAGCAGCGATAGCTGACATTAGAGTCTAAATTTCTTTGTGTCCTGGGCTATAATTACATCCATTAGTCTCAAATATTTAGGAAACATCTGTGAGGCACAACAGCTTTGCATTGTTGATTCTTTGTTTAATGATTTGGTGAAAGGATTGTGTTCATGTTTTGGGAGAGGATAATCATAAGCAATTTGAATATCAAGAATTATTGAAAATAGGATTCCATAATAATTTAAATAATCATTAGGGTTGGAGTGCAGAGCAAGACTTCATAGGTGACTACCAGAAAAAATGTAAGGATTCCCATCTCCAGAGACCGTTTGCAGGAATATTTGAGAAGATAATCGTTTATGTGAAAATGGAAACCAAGGAATCAAGGAAGAGATGACACCAAAAGTTTGGATGCATTAGAGACATTCAAATCACATCAACAAAAAATAATTGCTTAAGACCAGAACCAAATATTGTCTGCAAAATGGAGATTAACACAAAGGTAAGCGTTAACATTTAAACTAAAATTCAACTGGAGTGGCTTTCTTTTATTGCCATGATAACTAAATTTTTTTTAGAAAGGGAAACTATGAAGCCAATATAAGTTGTTTATTAATATAGAAAATATTTTCAAATTAGTAACCATTTAATCCAACATTTTTATTGACAAAGGCAGGTATCTACTTACTGTGAGTCAATTGCTGCAATT